>NC_051312.1:80174093-80402027 GCF_015220235.1 Choloepus didactylus
GGCTCCCTCGGGTCCGGCCTCGGCCATGATGATCCATGGCTTCCAGAGCAGCCACCAGGACTTCTCCTTCGGGCCCTGGAAGCTGACGGCATCCAAGACCCACATCATGAAGTCAGCGGATGTGGAGAAGTTAGCTGATGAGTTGCATATGCCATCTCTCCCTGAAATGATGTTTGGAAACAATGTTTTAAGAATCCAGCATGGCTCTGGCTTTGGGATTGAGTTCAATGCTACAGATGCCTTAAGATGTGTAAATAACTACCAAGGAATGCTTAAAGTAGCCTGATGGGGTGCTTATCAGGATGAATGATACGAGACTTTACCATGAGGCCGGCAAGACCTATATGTTACGAGAATATACATCGCGAGAGAGCAAAATTGCTAATTTAATGCATGTTTCACCTTCCCTGTTCACGGAACCTAATGAAATATCCCAGCATTTACCAATAAAGGAGGCCATTTGTGAGAAGCTGATAATTCCAGAAAGAATCGATCCTAATCCTGCAGACTCACAAGAAAGTACACTTGTGGAATAGAATCGGATACAACATGCACTCACCATGGAATCTGACTGGAGACCTTGGCTTGTTAGTAGTGGGGTACTTTTATTATGAGAATTAATTGCCTTGTTTATGTACAGATTTTCTGTAACCTTAAAGAAAAATAATAAAAGATTGTTGCAGGCAGGTACCACTCAACTAATTGGTGTTTATACTGTCTATCTTCAGATTCATATTACAGATTTCTATTTTCTGGAGTTAGATTTGGCTTTCTAAATTGTCACAAAGTGGTACTTCAGCATAGTGATGTATCTGTCTCGATGAGCAGTGGGCATACTCTGCTTCCAACATGAAGCATGAGGAAGTTAATTTAAATCTCTGAATTCCAATACCTTGTGAATTTCATAAGATTTCCTGATTGTGCATGTCAAGTGGTACTGGCTCTTCACTTTTTGATGTTTTTTGTACTTCTAGAGAGTTGTGACTTGCCACCTGGAAAGTTGATCTCATACTTTAATGATTATCACCCACAAATTTTTTTAATGCTTCCCCCTCTAAATTTGAATTTAATTTTCTTTTGAAAACTAAAGAAAGTGCTAGACAGTGAACCAAAAATAACTAGTTCCTTTGGAGAACTTAAGCTTTTTTGTCCATGGAAACACATGAACATGGTTTACCACTGACAGGTAGGATGTCAGAGCTGCAAAGCTGTCTTTCTTCCTCCATCTTTAGGTGCTTTTTCTTATATTTGATTTCTCTTGTATTGACATTTCTGTACTCCCACTTCCTGTGAAACCTCACAGTGAGTAAATCCCTTGAATTTGGTACTGGTCCTAAAAGGTTTGAAGGGCTTATAGGGATTGTTTTTTTAGGAAATATTACATTAGCGCCTAAAACAACCAGATTGATTTTTGCTTAAAGTACTTGGGAAGTATGTGTGGAGGGGGTTGGGGAGACTTATTTTAAAATATAAAAGCCAGTTTTTCTATTTTAATATTCATCTTTCTAACATTATAGTGACCAGTAAAATGTAATTAATTAGCACAGGACCCAGATAGATTCTACAGAAAGTACAAAAAGTAAATTTAAAATCCTCTTGGCTATTTTAATGATGACCCTTTAAACATTTTACATACTTTTCTGCCTTTCTATGTGGTCTTCATAAAGCGAACAGTGGTTGTAAGGCACCAAGTAAAATGTAGGGGAAAAAAACACCCCTTTTTTCTGATTGGAAATAACCATTGTACATATTTCTACTTGATGGATAAATCATTAAATAGGAATACTTAGTTGAAAGTATTAGCAGAGCTGTTCAGGTATTACCTTGAAGATACATTTTAGTGAAATACATACACCTGGATATTCATCACTGCCTAAACTAGTGTATTATGAGCCAAACTGGCAGGATGTATGTGATCAGCTAAATTAGCTAAATTTGATGAGAAATGGTTTTGGTATTTATCTGCCTTCTGCTGCATCACCTTCATGGTATAGAAAATCAGGATTTTGTTGGCTTTAAGGAAATACATGGCATGGTCACTGTATATTAACTATACCTATATTTTCTCTTAGGACAGGAAAGTGTATATATTGTACTCAGCTTTCTGCATTTTATTTGCCATGAAGATTTGAATAGAGACAGAACTTTATTCATGCAAATTATAAAAAAATGAAGACCTGTAAGAATATTAGTTGGAGTTTCTGGCCTACATCATATCTTTTGTGTATATACATAATTTTTTTAAACTTGTTGATTCAGATGTCTTAGTTCCTGAGTCAGTCTTAGATTACTTAGGGATTCCATTGTTAAAAATTGTAGAGAATTAAAAGAATTGACATTTTTTTTCTAGAGGGTGGCACATGGATAGGATGAGTGTGCTTCTGAAAACTTTATTAGTGTATTACTGTGGAGAATACAAGAAAACTTGTTTTTGCCCATTGCTAAATAAGATATACCATTTTGTATTTATTTGTTCCAAGTGTCTTTTTGTAAAATGAGAATAAAAATAAGAAATTACTGATCTGTGAAAAAAAAAAAAAAAAAAAAGTGCAGGGATGGCCATGGGATTGAGAAGCTGAGGTGAAGTCTGGGTAAAGGCTATCGGAGCTATAGTTTTGCAAATATAGAGGTTCCATCTGTGTCATCTATCATAAGGTACCCAAAGGCAAGGGGAGTATTTCCACTTCTCTATCCCATTTTCGGATTAATTTCCTATTCCAAGAATAGGGCTTCTAAGGTGAAATGGGAAAGTGGAGAAATACTGTAGTTTAAGGTGAGCATTAGGGGACTCTGGGCATGTTTCCTTCTACCTCCTTGCCTGGCCATGTTATGGGTACTCAATCATCAAACCTTCATAGAATTTCTACTATGACTGAAACCATGTGCTGGGCACTGGCAATACAGAAATGAATAAAACCCAATTGCTATCCTCAAAGAGCTTATCATAATGGGGTAGAGTGGAAGACAGACAAACACTTTCAATCTCTGACCTTTTGTGTTGGAGACAGGATATCTGAAAGAAAGAAAGTGAAGACCACCCAAACACATCCCCTTGTGTCTATTTTCTACCTGTGTGCCCACATCTACTTGCTATGCAGGCTTCAATGGCACCCTTTTCCAGCCAGCCACACTCCAGCTGACAGGAATTCCGGGGATGCAGAGAGACCAAGCCTGGGTGGCCCTGATTTTCTGCATCCTCTATCTGATCTCCATCACAGGCAACCTCAACATCCTTGCTCTGGTGGTTTGGGAGGCTGCTCTGCACCAGCCCATGTACTACTTCCTCTCTGTGCTTTCTCTCAATGACCTGGGGGTGTCCCTCTCTACGCTTCCCACTGTACTAGCCACATTCTGCTTCAACTACCGTCATGTTGGCTTTGATGCCTGCCTGGTCCAGATGTTCTTCATCCACACTTTCTCTTTCATGGAATCGGGTATACTTCTGGCCATGAGCTTCGATCGCTTTGTGGCTATTTGTGACCCTCTACATTATGCCACAGTACTTACCAATGGCCGTATCTTGCCCATGGGCCTGGTCATCCTTGCCAAGAGTTTTACCACTCTCTTCCCTTTCCCCTTTCTGGTAAAATGACTGCCCTTCTGCAAGGGCAATGTTCTTCATCACTCATACTGCCTCCATCCAGATCTCATGGAAGTGGCATGTGGGGACATCCATGTTAACAACATCTATGGTTTCTTTGTGGTCATTTTTACCTATGGCATAGACTCAACTTTCATCCTGCTCTCCTATGCGTTGATCCTGAAAGCTATGCTGGCTGTTGCATCCCAGAAGCAGCGGCTCAAAGCACTCAACACCTGCATGTCACACATCTGTGCAGTGTTAGTCTTTTATGTGCCCATTATTGCTGTCTCCATGATCCACCGCTTCTGGAAAAGTGCCCCGCCTGTTGTTCATGTCATGATGTCCAATGTCTGTCTGTTTGTACCCCCCATGCTCAATCCCGTCATCTATAGTGTGAAGACCAAAGTGAGTCGCAGAGGAATCCTCAAAGTTTTCCAGAAATCTCAGCATTGAGGAAGCTTGCAGACTCTGAGAGAACGCCTTTGGAGGAAGGACTTTAGGAATGTTGGAAAAAATTAAAAAAAAAAAAAAAAAAAAAGAGGGAGGAGATCCAGGATCTTGAAAGATGTGAATGTGGAACTAATAAAAGAATATATGACTCAATTCAATGACATAAATAGTTGGTGAACATCTACTGTGTGCAAATCATTGTGCCAGTTGCTGTGTGTGTATAATAGTGAGTAAGGCATATTGTTAAGTAAGGAGATTGACATGTGAAGAGAAAGATTCTTTGAGAACTTTGAGATTAATAGGTGTCCTTTAAAATGTTGGTTTGGTATTATTTAGATTTGCTACAGCTGCCAAAATGCAATATATCAGAAATGGGTTGGCTTTTAACACTGGATTTTATTAACTTTCAAGTTTCAATACTAAAGCTATGAAAATGTCCAAATTATAAGGCATCAACAAAATGATACCTTCTCTGGAGAAAGGCTGCTGCCATCTGGGGTTCCTCTATACATGGGAAGGCACATGGATGGCCAGAGTCTGCTGGTCCTTCTCTCCCAGGTTTTATCACTTTCAGCTTCTGATTCCAGTAGTTTTCTCTCTGAGTGTCTATGGGTTCTCTCTTGGCATCTCTGGGGCATTTCTCTCTAATTTATCTCTCTATCTCTCTGTGTGTGTATGTGTGTGTTTCTGCCTTCTATCCTCTCATAAAGGGCTCCAGTAAAGGATTCAGACCCACCTTGAATGGGCTGGGTCACACCTCAATTGAAACAACCTAATCCAAAGGTCCCACCCACAGTAGTTCTGCACCCACAAGAATGAATTAAAAGAGCATGGCCTTTTCTGAGGTGCATAACAGCTCCAAGCTGCCACAGGTATATACAGGAATAATGAAAGTCCTGCAAGGAAAATAGACTTGAAAACAAATGATTCTACTACTACCCAGATGGAGGAAATGATATATAATAGAGCCAAACAACATGCTACAAAGGCTTGGTACTTCATGTGAGACAGATGGCCCATTTTATTTGTGGGAATCAGAACAGATTTTGTTGGGTATATCTGAAGTAGCTGTGAAGAATTGGAGGGTTTGGAGGGCTTGGTGATAGTGCCTGGGAGAAAGGAGAAGGAAGAAGGACATAATCTTTGCAGAATGAACTTCCTGAGAAGAAACAATTAGGCAGGAAAGTTTAGAACCCTGCTTCTCAAAGGTATGATAACATTGGCATTTATGGTGGAGTGCTAGCAAAACAGAATTTAGGCCCAACACAAGACCTACTGAATCAGAACTCCATTGTACCAAGACCCCAGGGTGCATATTAAAGCACAGTGCTTCTCTTTTCTAGCACTTCCTAGATAGTGCCCATCTGCTGGCCTTTAGACCATGCCATAAATAACAAAAGTCTGGAAAAGTGGTTCTCAAAATGTGGTTCCCAGACCAGGATCATCAGCATCACTGGGGAACTTGTCAGACATGGGAATTGTCTGGCCCTTCCCCAGACCTCCTGAACCAGAAGCTTTGGGGGGTGGTGCCCAGCAATCTATATTTTATGAAGCCCTCCAAATGATTCTGATGCACTTTCACCTTTGAGAGCCATTGGTCTAGAAAATAGGGGAAAACTGCAGATAGCTTTGTTTAGACAAAGGGAAGATTTCATATATTGAGAAGCTTAGGGAAAAAGGTCTTGAGAGATTGCCTAAGTAACATTGTGGACTGCCTTTAAATTGGGGAGAAACCAAATGAATCAGAGCTAGGCAGACTGTGTTGATATGAAGGGGAAAGCAGGCTTATTATCTCCAAGAGGCAGTGCAGGAGGAACACGGAAATAACCTTAGAGATTTTGATCAACACTCCCCAGCCACACTACAGTCACTCTGAGGCCCTCACACCATGATGAGATTCCTTCCCTTTATTCTAATTTCCCCCTTCTATCATTCCAACTTATTTGGCAACCAAATTTCAGGCAAGCCCAATTTTAGGGTTGCTTTCTATGCAAATAGAAACTTGAAAAAACAATCAGTTGTCACAGTGAGATGGGGATAAGGCAAGAAGAATTGGAGGTTACACTCAGGCTTGTAGGATGTGTGTATGCCAATTGAAAAAAAAAGATGTTCTGAGAGCTCAGACCATGACTAGGACATTGTTACCCACACAGTGAGAAGGGGAGAGGTACAATGATTGTAAGAACAAAAACAACCATATGGAGAACCTAAGATGGTGGCTAGGAGAGACAGGGCAAAAAGCACCTCCATGAAAAAAACTAGATTAAAGCCAGAAACTCACCCAGAACACCAGTTCCAGTGATGCACCATCTGGGCAAGGTCTGCTAAATCCACATGGACCGTGCACCTGGGGCAACTGGGAGTCCACGTTCTGAAACAAGGGAGTCAGCCTGCTGAATGTCCAGCAGCCATACTGTGGTGTGGGGAAACTGTAGGTTGGTGTTTGGATGCAGACTAGTTCTTTTTTAAAAACCCAACAGCGGCTGTGGATATGGCAGTGAGAACTGCACAGTAAAGCATGGTAGGAATGGGCTGCATGAACGCCTCAATATCTGGAATAGAAGATAGCCTTTCATGCACAGGCTGCTAACTGTCTCAGAGCGAGGCAGACAGAGTTGAGCCAAAAAGGGAAAATAACCACACTCCTTGCAGCCATCTTCCTGGTGAGCTGGGAATGCTCCTGCCTGGCACTGGAGCCACGGCCCAGAGCTGCGCCAAAAACCCCAATGCGACAGGAAGTGTTTCCAGCATCATGTGCACATGCCACAATATCAGGCATGGACATTAGCCTTTTGTGCACCTACAGCTAATTGTCTGAGATCTGGGAAGGCAGAGCTGTGTGGAAAGGGGGAAATTAATGCACCCCATACAGGCATCCTTCCAGCAGGCTGGGAATGCACCTACATGGCACGGTGGCCCAGAACTTCCCTTGAGGGACAGCATGTACTTGTAGCACAGCACAACCTTCCCTCAGCAGAGGCCCTGGGGGGGCATGGATTGGAAGAGCAACCCAGTCGGAAATCCCAGGAACCATATGCCAATACCAAGGATTTGTGGTCAGAGGCAGAGACAATCTGTGGCGAGACTGAAATGAAGATTTAGACTCTTGCAACAGTCTTAAATCTCCAGGAACACCTGGGAGGTTTGATGATTAAAGCTGCCCTCGCTCCCTAACCACTCAGGCAAATGCCCCATATTCAGGGCGGACAACACCAACAACACACCCAAACTTGGTGCACCAATTGGACCCCACAAATATCAGACACCCACACACCAAAAACACAAAATTGGGGAGAACTGACTTGAGGGGAATAGGTGACTTGTGAATGCCATCTGCTGGTTAGTTAGAGAAAGTGTATTCCACAAGCTGTAGATCTGACAAATTAGGGATTAGTCTTTGAATAATCCTACATATCCTAAAAGAACTCTATAAATTAAAGCAATTGCCAAGAGGCAAAAAACAACAGAAAAATTTAAAGCATACGAAAAAAACAGACAATATGGGTAACCCAAACCCAGACACCCAAATCAAAACCTCAGAGGAGACACAGTACTTGGAGCAATTAATCAAAGAACTAAAGACCAACAATGAGACCATGGCACAAGATACAAAGGACATGAAGAAGTACATGGCACAGGATATAAAGGACATGAAGAAGACCCTAGAAGAGTATAAAGAAGAAATTTCAAGAGTAAATAAAAAAATAGATGATCTTATAGAAATAAAAGAAACTGTTGACCAAATTAAAAAGATTCCGGATACTCATAGTACAAGACTAGAGGCAGCTGAACAATGAATCAGTGACCTTGAGGGCCACAGAATGGAAAATGAAAGAACAAAAGAAAGAGTGGGGAAAAAATTGAAAAAATTGAAATGGCCCTAGGGATATGATAGATAAGATAAAACATCCAAATATAAGACTCATTGGCATCCCAGAAGAGGAAGAGAAGGCTAAAGGTCTAGAAAGAGTATTCAAAGTAATTGTTGGGGAAAACTTCCCAAACCTTCTATACAATATAAATACACCAAGCATAAATGCCCAGTAAACTCCAAATAGAATAAATTCAAATAAAATGACTCCAAGTCATTTTATGATCAGACTGTCAAATACTGAGGAGAAGGAGCAAGTTCTGAAAGCAGCATGAGAAAAGCAACTCACCACATACAAAGGAAACAATATAAGACTAAGTAGTGACTACTCAGCAGCCACCATGGTGGCAAGAAGGAAGTGGCATGACATATTTAAAATTCTGAGAGAGAAAAATTTCCAACCAAGAATACTTTATCCATCAAAGCTCTCCTTCAAATTTGAGGGAGAGCTTCAGATTTTCACAGACAAACACATCCTGAGAGATTTTGCTAACAAAAGACCTGCTCTACTTCAGATACTAAAGGGAGCCCTACAGACAGAGAAACAAAGAAAGGAGAGAGAGATATGGAGAAAGGTTCAGTACTAAAGAGATTCAATATTGGTTCATTAAAGGACAATAAAACAGATGGGGAAAATATATCTGAGAAACATAAACCAAAAGATAGGATGTCTGAGTCAAGAAATGCCTTCACAGTAATAGCGTTGAATGTAAATGGATTAAACTTCCCAATTAAAAGATATAGATTGGCAGAATAGATATAAAAGTATGAACCATCAATATGTTGCCTACAAGAGACTCATCTTAGACACAGCGACACAAAGAAATTGTAAGTGAAAGGATGGGAAAAAATATTTCATGTAAGATACAGCCAGAAAAAAGCAGGAGTAGCAATATTAATCTCAGATAAAATAGACTTTAAATGCAAGGATGTTATGAGAGACAAAGAAGGTCACTACATACTAATAAAAGGGGCAATTCAACAAAAAGAAATAACAGTCATAAATGTTTATGCACCCAACCATGGTGCCACAAAATACATGAGACAAACACTGGGAAAACTAAAGGAAGCAGTGGATGTTTCCACAATAATTGTGGGAGACTTCAACATATCACTCTCTCCTATAGATAGATCAACCAGACAGAAGACCAATAAGGAAATTGAAAACCTAAACAACTGGATAAATGAATTTGATTTAAGAGACATATATAGAACATTACATCCCAAATCACCACGATACACATTCTTCTCTAGTGATCACGGAACTTTCTCCCGAATAGACCATATATGATGGGGCATAAAACAAGCCTCAATAAATTTAAAAAAAATGAAATTGTTCAAAGCACATTCTCTGACCACAATGGAATACAATGAGAAGTCAATAATCATCAGAGACTTCAAAAATTCACAAACACCTGGATATTAAACAACACACTCCTAAAATAAATGGTTTATAATATAGAATGTAGGGGAACTAATGATAGAGAGCAATTGGTGGAGGGAGAACAATAACCCAATAAGAACAGAGAAGCTATCGTGGGTGAGTTTAATATTCTGGGAATGCCCAGGAATGACTATGGTTTGTTAATTTCTGGTGGGTGTGGTGGAAACAAGTTCACAGTAATGTTGCTATATCGGTTTATTTTCTTGGGATAGAGTAGGAACATGTTGGGTTCCCATGTTATCTTTTGTTTGAGATGTTTTTTTAATTGTATGCTTTTACATTTTTTTGATATAGTTGATTAACAAAAAAGAATTAGTGGGGAAAAAAAAAGAAAAAGTGAAAAAAATATGCAGAGCCCCCTTGAGGAGCTGGTGGAGAATGCAGGGGTGTTGGGCTTCCCCACCTCAATGGTTGCTGATGTGCTCACAGACATAGTGGTTTGATGGGCTGAGCCCTCTACCACGGGACTTGCCCTTAGGAAGACTGTGGCTGCAAAGGAGAGGCTAGGCCTACCTGCAATTGTGCATAAGAGCCTCCTCCCGAATGTCTTTCATTAAATTTGGGAACTTTTCAGCCATTATTTATTCCAAACTCTGTCTTTTTCTTCTGGAAACCACACAAAGCTGATAAATTTTGGTGTCCCATGGCTTCCTCAGGCTCTGTTTACTTTTCTTCAGTATTTCTTCTTTCTGCTCCTTGGTAGTATTGACACATGCAGCAACCTGAATGAACTTTGAAAACATTATTCTAAGTGAAAGAAGCCAGGCCCAAAAAAGTCACATATTTTATTGTTCCATTTATATGAAATGTTCAGAACAGGAAAATCCAAAGAGACCAAAAATAGATTAGTCTTTGCCATATGCTGGGGTAGGGGGGAGAGAGGAATGACTGCTAATGGTTATGGTGCTTCTTTCTAGGGTGATGAAAAGGTTTTGGTTGGTGATGTTGCATAACTTTGTGAGAATTGAAAACCACTGAATAGTACACTGAAAAAGCATGGTAAGTGAATTATTTTCCAATAACAAAAAACAAATCATAGAATCATTTAATTGTTGGGACCTAAAAGTTCAAGCACCCGGGCCTACCTGTTCAAGTGTCAGTACAGATGAAGCAGGCACAAGCCCTGGGTCTGGCTGAGAGGTACAGAGAAAGGGGTCAGGTTTGCCCTCCAGTTCTCAGCTGGCAGCAATACAGGGAAGTCAGAAGTATGCAGTCATAAAAATAAGAAAGATTTATTTTAGCTTCTATTATTCTCTTTTATTTTCTCTATTTATTTTTGAAGGATGTTGCGCAAAGAGAGACAAAGGCAGAGAAAACAATTGGTTAAATAGAAAAGAAAGGATATACAGGAAAAATGATAAATATGGTAAAGATTAGCAGATAGGTAGGACAATGTTTCTGGGTCTTTGCTGGATAAAAGTTCTTATTAGGTTTTCTGAAAATGTTAAGTGAATATGTTTTTGAAGGCAGCACTGCTACTCAGTGGTATTATTTTGAACTGAGTATGACCTACCAGGCATGCAGTTTTCTCATGTGTAAAGTGGAAAGAGAATCTTTTCCTCTTAATTTGGTTTTAGGATTGAAAGACACAGTGCTCATAAAGTTCTTAACAGATTTCCTGGAGCATTGTAAAACTTGAGTATCGTCAATGATTATTAAATTTTCATCACCTGCCGACTCCATTCATCCCTAATTTATGGTTTTTGAAAGTCCGCCAAGAAGGGAGCCTGGAGTGGAAACTACATGGGGGAAAAAAAATAAAGTCTTGGAGTTGGGGGTCAAGTAGAATGAGTTCTATTCCTTCCTCAGCATTTACTATCTCTGGGCTCCCCTGGCAATCAGTCTCCTCATATGCCAGAGGGTCCTTAGGCACCCAGTCCTGAAAGGACCTCAGCAGCCAGGACTGGCTGTGGGGACAGGTAAGTCCTGTCCAACGAGGAGGAGAGAACCTGTGGCCTTGGCAATTGCAGAGAGGTCTGGACCACCCTGGGAATAAGAAAGAGGTGCCCACTGGGACCTGCTGTGAAGAACCTTTTCTCAAAGGGTTTAAAAGAGGGTTGTTATGCTTGCCATAGCCCTTCCACTGCTCAAAGCCTGGGAGATGGCTCCTGTAAAATGTGGTGTGTGTGGTGTGAGTGGAGGCCTTCTATAACCTTGGCCTGGCTCGGGGACAGTACAGACTATTCTCCTTGGAACAACTGGGGTTGCTTGGGGCATTGCCTTGTAGTTGTTCTTGGTCTTCTTATTTGTCTTTCATTCCTTCTCCCTCTGCAGTTTCAATGTTCCAGTCACTGCTTCCCTAAAATTCCCTCTTTGTCTTTGCATCCCCTTCCCCATCTCTGCATTCTTTTCTTGTTTCTGTATTTTTTATATCCTTCTCTTTCTCTCTTCTTCGCTGTGTGCCCTTTTTTCTGTCTCTCTACCCCTGCCCCCACTCTGACTCTTTCTCATTTCTCTCTTCACCCACCACCCCACCTTTTGCATGGCATGAACACTGAGAAAGAACATTAAGGATCAGAGAGGATGCTACTGTCAGCAGGGAACACTCAGCTCAACTCCACCATCTCCAATTAGGACAGAAAACAGATACTGAAATTGAACTTAATCTGCAGCAGCAAGTGGAATTTAGATTAGACTTAATTTGAGAAAATTTGACATGATGGAATGAGACTCAACGTTGGGATTCTCAGGAAGTGTGTGACTCTTCATCTCTTTGAAATCAATCCTCTGAAATAATAAGGGTAGGTTTCCTTTTTGCACGGGTTTCCCAGAGCTTATATGGTTCACCCTGCTTGCCTCTTTGAAGCCGGTGGTGCTGCTCAACATTGACATCTTTCAGTAGTAGTTCCCTGAATCCTTGCCCCAAGTGCATACCCTTTACGCTAGGTAATTCTGGTAGATAATTTCTTGCTATCAGTTTGTGCCAACTGATGTGAATGGTCCCAGCTTCTCATGGACAACTACAGAATCAAAGCATCTGGTACTCCCTGCTTTATCCTGACACTTCCCAGGAATGGAAGCAGTGGAACCCTAATGACACCTCCATCTCTTTCTGTTCTATGCCATCTCAACTGTAGGTAACACCCTGATCCTCTTCATTGTTAAGGAGAAGGAGAGTTTCCACCAGTCCATGTACTATTTCTTGTCCCTACTCTTAATCAATGACTTGGTTGTGTGTCCTTCTCTACATTGCCTAGAGTGCTGGCTTCACTCTGCTTCCATGCCTGGGTGATTGCCTTTAATGCATGCTGGGCCCAAATGATTTTCACCCATCTCTTCTCCTGGACAGAGCCTGGAATCTTGCCAGGCATGAACTTTAATCACTGTGCAGCTATTTGCAACCCACATGCTATGCTACAGTGGTCACTAGTGTCTACGTTGTAGCATTGGACCTGGGTATTCTACTCTCCGGCATTACCCTCATCCTGGTCTTCCAACTGCTGCTTCCCAGATTGTCCTTCTGCACACATTTCTGAGAACAGTTTGGGATGGGACAGTGGCTAAAAGACCCTGGCTATTTGGAAACTATTTGGCAGGGCCCTACTTTAGTTCTCGAAGACTTCCACTCAGGGGTGTCTGCACATCACATATAGAGGCAAGCAGAAAAATTTAGGAAGAGCTTGGGGGTAGGGAAAACAAAGGGGCCCTAAGAATATGAAAGGGAAAACTTCATTCTGAGAAGAAAGAATAAAGGGGTGCTGAGTGACGATGGAGGAGCAACACAGTTGAGGGGATGCAGGTGAGGCTATACAGCAGGTATTAGAACACAGAGTAGCAAAGTCCTTGGTCTGAAGAATTTTTGCAACTATCCTCTTTGGGATCTTCACAACGCATTAGATAAGTTTCCTATCATGTTTAGTTTACAGCAAAAGGATTTGATACCCAGGTAGGGCCAATGACTTACTGAGCTCCTAACCTGTCCAAGGCCTTGAACTAAATACATCAGGATTGCAACAATAAATAGGAATCAGTGGTGAGTCTCTGGGGCTCGTGACACAGGAGAGAAGGTAAGTTTTACAAAGCCACAACTCAGGGCAGCTGGAGACTGAGGAGCGGGCGACATTACCTCTGTTGGCAGTGATCAGCTAGCATTCATGCAGGAGGGCATCGCTGGGCCCAGACTCTGGGAGATTTATTGAATGGAGGGTGCTCATACATTCTGAGCGGGTTCTGGGACCTGGGGAGCTGAAGGTCATGTTTAGATAATAGCAAGTAGACTTATCCAGGTAACTTGAGGTACAGGGAAAGTCACTTTGAGAATTGAGGCCAGAAATATTGATTTAACACTGACCACAGAAGACCTTTAATTCTAGGCTAATTTGGATTTGATCCTTTGGTAATGAGGGAACATTTAAGGTTTCTATGCAGAACAGTGCTACTTTCACATTTGCTTTTAAAAATATTAGCCCTTCTCCAGATTCAGATTAGAGAATGGATTGGCGAAAGGCATAAGGTTTGTTAGGAAGCTGTTAAGTACAGGATTGTGATACATCGAGTTTGGAGTGTTGTGTGCTGGTGAAAAGAAATGGAGAAAGGTACTGACAGAGGCACTTAGAAGCCTGTGTTTTCATTGTTTGTTACCCAGTTTAATCTAGTAGGTAATGGAAAAGAGGAAGTTAAATGATTTTTGGATATTATGGGTATCATGATAGTATCACTCATAAAGATGGAGAACACAGAAGAGAAGCAATTCTGTGGTAGAGGGAAATGAATAATCCAGTGGCTGTCTGGAGTCCAGCACTATTTCATTCTGAAAGAAATTATTAAGAAAGACTCGACAGTAAAGTAAGTTATTCAGGGAGAAAAGTGATGTCATAAATTCAATGGGTAGAGGAATTAAAAGGTAGATGGAAATATGGAAATTTAATGCCTATCTTGATGAATGTCTAGAAGGTTATCTCTATAGAACATTATCTTTCTGTCCATCCATCTTCTGTATGGATGAATGGATGGAAGAACTGTGAGACTCTACAGAAGTAAGGAAGCTGGGAAGTTGCAATAAGGTGGTGAAGGTTCAGAGGCATGAAATAATGGGAGAAAGAAAGGTTGATGGCTCAGTAAATAAGAGTTTGGAATGACCAAGGAAGGGTTATCACAGTAGAGGAGCAGTGACCAGAAGAATTTTGTCTTATATCCTGAACAAATTAAGGCCAATGGATTGACAGAGAAAAGAGTTCATAGTACTGAATGTGAGAAAGAGTGTGATGAGATCAGAAACAGGCATAAAGGAAGGCAAAGTGACCTGTCTGGATGGCTGGATAAACTCAGAAATCTCAGACAATTCAGAAATCTTGATGACAATGAGGGACAAGGATGAGTGATTTGTGGAACAAAATTGATTGGTGTTATTAAGTTGTGAGTTGGAAGGAATATAAACATCTTGCAATATTAGGCAGAGACCATAGATAAAGCTGTATATTTGTCTTCTTTACAGGTTAGTGGCCACAGAATTGAAGTAGGAGTCCCAGCATGGGAGGTAACTTCCACAACAGCTCAGGGCTGCCTCACTTCACCCTGACAGGGCTACCCGGGCTGGAGACCTCCCAGCACTGGATGTTTCTGCTCCTTGGTGCCCTCTACATGGTCTCCACTGTGGGCAATGGCCTTATCCTTTTCATTATCAAGGAGGAGCAGAGCTTGCATCAGCCTATGTACTACTTCCTGTCCCTACTCTCAATCAATGACCTGGGTGTATCCTTCTCCACACTGCCCACGGTGCTGGCCACATATTGCTTCCACCTAAGGGAAATCAGCTTTGACTCTTGCATGGCTCAAATGTTCTTTATCCACCTCTTCTCCTTCATGGAGTCTGGGATCCTGCTGGTCATGAGCTTTGACCGCTATGTGGCCATCTGTAACCCTCTGCGCTATGCCACAGTGCTCACAGATGGCCACGTGTTGTGCATGGGCTTGTCTGTTATCATCCGCAGTTTCTGCATGATTTTCCCACTTCCTTTCCTTCTGAAGAGGCTGTCCTTCTGCAAGACAAATATACTCTCCCACGCCTACTGTCTGCATCCAGATCTGATCCGCCTGCCTTGTGACGATGTCACCATCAGCAATATCTTTGGTCTATTCATTGTTATCTCTACTTTTGGCCTGGACTCTGCACTCATTCTCCTTTCGTATGTGCTTATACTGCGCTCTGTACTGGCTATTGCCTCCCGGGAAGAGCGATTGAAGACACTCAACACATGTGTGTCACACATCTGTGCTGTGCTCATCTTCTATGTGCCCAAGGTTGGTGTGTCCATGATTGCTCGCTATGGAAGGCATGCCCCACAATATGTGCACACACTCATGTCCCTGATATATCTCTTTGTACCCCCAATGCTCAATCCTATTATCTATTCCATCAAAACGAAAGAGATTCGTTGGAGGCTTTGCAAAATACTGCTGGGAATAAAATGTTGAGCAGGAAACATGTTGAAGGGTCGAAATTCAGGAGTGTTTAATGTTACTCCACAAATTTAAACTTTCAATACTTTTGACAAAAAAAAAAAAATTGACAAGCCTTTTTAAACTTCCTTTTGGTAACTGACTTACTGTTTGAATTCTTGCCAACAGGTGTATGGTGACAGTATGGCAATAATTAAGACCGAAGCTAATCTGTTTCACCTATGTTAACTGGGCCATAATTTAGAAAAAAAACAATGCTTAATTTTCTTGTTCCCTTCTTTGGTTAAAAAAATATATATATCTTAATAATGAGTCCCTCATTTTTCAGCAACATGCTGTTATTTTCTCTGTTTAAAATGATTCACCACAAAGGAAATTATTTCTAACATGCCCACATGCCTGAAAAATCATAACTTAAAAATATTCACCCGTCAGATATCATGGGCAGCCACTGGTTTAGCTTTGGGTTATCTACTCTGTGAAGCATTTCCACTTGCTCCCCATACTCCCAACAAGAGTAAAATATGTTTTACTATTTTTATGCTTTAACATGTTTTATGTGGAATTTTATTATTAGCTAGAGATCATCACTCTGCACTTTTCTGTTTACTTGTATATAGTGCTTATGTTTACCTCTCCATTTAAACAGTAAGCTTCCTAAAACAATGGATTGTGTGTTAACATTAGAAAGAATGTGAACATTGTAGCAGGTAGGTCATGGCCTTGGAAAAATCCCAACTTTTCTGAGCCACAATTTATTCATTTGTTAAGATGGTACAAAAATAGCAAGGTTACTGTTTTTTATAAAGTTTATAGATAATGCATGTAAGGCAGTTGGTACATTGCTGGTCATTTAATAGTCACTCAATAAAGGAAAATTATTATTTTAGAGTAAACAAATATTTATTGTTAGAGTTTAAGCATTAGGCGAATTATAGATTTCAATAAATATATGTAGTTTGAATAATAAAAGAATCAGAATGTATTATCAATATTTATAAATGATATAACTTGTGGGTTAAGAAAACGCAAAGGCTTCAATGGAAATATTCCTAAAAATTGAGAAAATTACCCAAATATAATATGATAATACAAAAATAATCACTTCCCAAATCTTGCAGGTACTTTAGTTAATAAATTATAGCATCCCCAAATTATCCAAGAGTTTTCACCTCAGAAATATTTTAATGAGAAAATGTGTGGCAGAAAATTTTAAAATCGTATTTACAGCTTTAAAAATATACTGGAATGAATGGGGACAAATGCATGTGACTAAATGAAAGATTAAACAACATGTTGAAGGTGTCAGTTCTTCCCAACTATTTACCTTAATTCAGGATATTTTTGAGAACCTAAGAAAATGGTTTTAAAGTTAATTTAGAATTTTTACACGAGTGAGATTACCCTCCTTTGTTAATTCTAAAAAGGTGAGAAACTGGAGAACAGGGATATAGTAGACTCCCCAAATGTTAAAACATTAGGAAAAACAAAAGTGCTATACTGATTAAAATAGCAGATATGGCTGCAACAAAATAAGAGATTTATAGCATAAAAAATGCATAAACCAATGTTAAAGAGCATTTTCAAATAATACACATTATGAAATAGTAATTATATCATGATGCCTTTATTTTTTAGTAAAAACACTAAGATAATGTTTTTAAATATTTGTACATTTGCATAGAAAAACTATATGAAAGGAATCACAAAAGTTTCATTAGTAGTTGTCTCTGTTGAGTGACGTTTGAGAAGACTTACTATTTATATAGTATTATAATGAAATGGGCTTGGAAGAGAGAGAGAGGGAGAGAGAGATGCAGGCAACTGAGAACAATCTGCGAGCTCCAAGGGGGGGCGCCTCCCAGGGGAGTGGAGCTCTGTGGGCGCCTCACTGGTTCTTTCCAAGTGCCCCTTTCCACCCATCCTCAGGAGAAGTTCCTCCTTTTCCTAGAGGAGCTGTTCCCTTCCACATGTAGCTCTGGGCTGTGGAGGTCCCACAGTCACCACCCACGGGAACCTAATTCAGGGCCCGAAGGGACTCACCACTCTGGTTCTCAGGAAAATTCAGTGAAGAGTGAGAACACATCAAGCTTTCACTCCCCACATCCCATCGCACCAGAAGCCTGTGGTGTCCTGTAGTCAATGGATAATATCAAATAATTAGTCTAAAACAAAATAACAAAGTAGTTTATCTTTGGAATACTCATGTCAGCACTAATCCCCCCTGATCTCTTCTGCTTTCATCTGGGTTACCTAGACCAAGTCATTTAAATCCTCTGATGCTCAGTTTTACCAGCTGCAATGTAATACTAATGATAACATTTCTTGATGGCTTATTGTGAGGTATGCAATGTTCAAAGGTTTTTTTGCTTTTTTTTCTCATTATTTTAAAAGATTCATTATTTTCATCTTAGGATGTAGTTAAAATTAATATTCTTGTTTTACAATTGAGTATAGTGAGGCTGAGAAAGTAGATTAAGCAACCTGTCCAGGATCACACAACTAGAACGTGGAGAAATAGGAGGTGAACCCAGGTAGTCTTGACTCCCAGGCTCAAGTTGCGTGTGATTTTCAGCTGGTAACATCACTTTGAAAACTGTTGTATTTCTGGTTCTTTCCCTTATTGTCTTCTACAGCTAAGTGCATTTCACACTGATGGGAGAAATTTGGACTGGTGGTCTGCAACACCAAATTCCAGAGGAGCCTCATTCATTCGTTCAATGAGTATTTATTGAGCACCATTATGTGCCAAGCCCCACGTTCAGTGCTGAGAGAATCCACGGAGAACAGGCAGAGAGATGCTTACCCTTTGAGCTCACTATTGTGTATGACACAATGTTAATAGTACCTAGTTCTGCTGACATGTTTTGTGACTTTGGAAATCTTATTTAAGTATTTATTGATGCACCTCAGCACTTCCCTCAGTGTAGTTCTGTCTCTCAGGGACGAACTACACTAACCAAGACCATGACATAGATGTGTGATGCTAATAATTTACAATGAGAAATAGAATGATTACATGGGCAAAAATCTTCTTGTGGACTTGACTAGCACATTGTCCTTAGTGGGAGACACACCGTAATTATATTTCTGGGTGAAAAAGGCATATAAGATTCAAAAATTTCAAGCCTAAGGGTTTGATGAGCAATTATCCAACTACAAAAAACAATGCATTAGCACATGGAACCCATGGTGCTTTGCATACCTGTCTTGTCTTTGCTTGAAGCTGTCTTTCAAGTTGCTTTTTCCTTACTTTCACTCCTCTTCCAACTGGTGATTTTATGCATGTGTGTGTGTGTGTCTGTATGTCTGTGTGTCTGTGTGTGTTTGTAGTATATTTGTTTATAATTATAGGTTTTTTTTCCTGTATTGGCATTTTGGCTCTTCCAATAATTTAATGATTTTGGCAAGTTTCGTAAACTCTCGGAATCTGCAATATTTCATCTGTAAAGACTAGATTAAAAACCTGATAGACTTTGTGATTACAAAATGATGCCTATAAAGATCCTAGTAAATTTTTGGTATGTAGTAAGGGCTCAATAAATAGTAACTATTTTTCTTATCCTATGTTTTCAATCAGGTTAAATAAATGAAATCTTAAGTACCTGGGAATCATTTAAAAATAAAAATGTCATTTTATTTCTCTCTGTTGATCTCTTGTGACTGATTTCTTGATAAGAATACAGACCTATTTTTCTTATTTCCAAGTAATTTGAGACACTTTCCCTTGCATCCCTTTCTCAATTCCCATGTGCACATTTATATACATTCAAACACACACTCTCAATGCACACATACAGATGCTACAAGCTGGCCTTAATAAAGGCCTTTAGTGGCATTAATTCCTGCACAGATTTTTCATGCCTCTACATAAATTTAAAAACAATAAAAACAATTAAATTCTAAAATAGAGGTAAGGAAATCCAGTAAAGTTTTACTTTTCCCATGAGGGTCACTTTGTATTAACATACATTATTTTATGTATATATATAATTTCATATCTCAATATATTTAAACAAAATATTTTGAGTATTCTCTATTGCTGAAAATGTGTATACTTAATCTGCTACTGCATAATTCAGTACTGCTTTTTGACATAAAATTTATTTTCAGGTTTTCTATGAAGATTAAATGACCTAACCTATGTCAAAGATCCCTTTATTGTCCCAAACACTTAGTAGATGTGCACTCTCTCTCTTTCTCTGTCTCTCTGTCTCTCTCTCTATATATATAAAGATTATTTATTGTTTATTTACTTATCCTCCTCTTCAATCCCCAAGCCTGGAGATAAGAGGGAACAGAGAGTAGGGGAAGACTTGGGACTGGATTGGGATAATTTTGTTCAAGTTCTGATTTTGTGAACAATTTCTCTGTGCATGTCAGTAAGCCTTTTCCCCTTAGAGACTCAATTTCTCTATTACTAAGGTTTGGGTGTGATACTAGATGAACCAAAATCTCTCCTAGTCTTAGGACCCTTGAATTTGTGACTTAGGGGTCAGCCTGCCCTCTGAGTCCCGAAAGCCAAGTGACTATCCCACCTCTCTTCAAGTTCTCCTCTGCAGATGATAAACTGGCAAGTCATTATAATAGCTCTTGTTTCATAAGCACTTACCAGGTTATATGTTTCACAGTTACCCCAATCAATTGGCATTTGTACTCCAGTTTTAAAAATAAATAATTTGAAACTCAAAGAAATTGGATAATTTTCTAGAGGCCACTCACTTAAATATGGAAGAAGCTGGTTTGGATCCAGTTTGTCGGTGACTGAGGAGTTGCCCTGGGAGCAGGACTTTCAGTGTTAAAACCAGCACAGCTCCTGGCAAACCAGGGTGTTTACTCCCTAAAAACTTACGCTCTGAATAGTTGTGCTGTTTTGACTCTTGGAATCTGTCTGGGATATGTCATGGTCAATTGAAAGATCCCTGCTCTGGGAATCAGTGGGAATCAGTGGGTCTGGGAATCCAACCAAGCTCTGTTTACTTACTTTGAATTCTTTCTGGGACTCAGCTCCTTCCCTATAAAATCATCACTCCAGGCCTATCCAATTCTAGCTCTTAATTTCTATGAAACCTCAGAGTGGGGGAAATTCCAGGGCACAGAGGAGTTATCCACTCAAGCTCCTTTGCATTCCCTATTGCCCCAGCCACCGCTCTGAGCCTCTGAACTTACCAGGCCCCAGAGACCCCTCAGTGGCAGATTTACAGATACCAGGGCAGGGAGAGGGTGGAGGTTGGCCGTGGGACTGTGTGCAGAGTGTGCGGAATCATCACTGTTCTCCCCTCAGAGGATGCTGTACCTCCCTCTCTCATCCCATCCATGAAAGCTGTCCAGGGGAGGTAAGGTTTTCCCTTATACAGGCCCCTAGGAACCTCATTCATAGCTTCAAAGTGTGAAAATGGAGAGGCTATCTCTGATCCAATGTTACACATTTTTCCTGTACCCCACCTCTGCCCTCATTACCACACTCCCCATTTATATCCCCTGTTGCCTAAAATCCCACTGTCTGGTCTCATTCCCACAGCTTTTCTCTGTGATTCCTGGGATGTATAGACTTGGCTCACAGGGACATCTTCTGAAGCTTTTGTTTGGTAAGAAAGCTTCAATGTGAATGACTCACATCCAATATTCTCATTGGGTCATGGATAAAAGGTCTAGATAAAGAAGAGAGCCTTTGGTTGGGGACCTGAAAGTGAGGGGACAGTATGGAAAGGGACCAGGACCTTCAGTCCCTAAATGTCTCTATTCTTCATCACTTTCTTGATTGCCATTTATTCAGCACACATTTTGTACTAGGGACCTGAGCATGTACTTTAAATGTGTTACTTTGTATTGTTTTTCCTATATTGAAGATGTGAAAATGAGGTATGAAGAAATTAATTAAAGTTACAGCAGGCATTTGGCAAAGCTGAGATAAAACACTCTTGGTGATGTTAGCAAAGTTATTTACTTATCTAAATTCATGTTTCTTAAAAATTGAACCTCCTGATACCTGCTTCCTAGGATAGTTAATTAATGTATTTAATCAATATTTGACTAGAACTGGAACCAGTGATCTATGACTCCTAATCAGGGATTCTATGTCCAGTCCCTTTGCTTGGCATTGAGGATAAAATGATCAGAGAAAAAGACAATTATTGGAGGGTATAATTTATTGGGAAGAAATTGATTAATTAAGTCATCAAATAGTTATATGATGATGTATTATAACTCTAAAATGTGATAAGAACCATGAAGAAATTGAGATGATCTTTAGAGGCACTAATTCTTGAATAGTTTTGGTCTCCTCTATATAAATTTAAAAACAATAAAAATTAAACTCTAATTTATTTACATGTTAGAGAGCGTACGATAAGAACAAAAAAATCATGAACACAGAAATAAGGAATAATTGTAATTATTCTGATTCTGCTGTATATCATGGTAAGAATGCTTGCATTCTTATTTGAATTCTTATTTCAAAGGCTAAGGGAAGCTATTAGAGGGTTTTCAGCAGGAGCGTATCATTTGAGCTACTTTCTGGAGAATGGATTAGAAGTGACACTGAACTGGGAAACCAGTAAGGAGGCCTCAGCAGACATCCTGGCCAAACATGCTGAGGGATGGATTACAATTGGAAGTGAGGTAGAGAGAAGAAGAATGCATTATTATAAATATATAGATCTGGGAGTGAGAGCAAGTGAGAGAATGTGGGAGGGTCAGAGGTGCCATGGATGCCTCCTAGGTTTTTCTGGCTTGAGCACCTGAATAGATGGTAATGGGGTTTAATAAGATTATGTATATTGTCAATTGAGTGATTGGCAAAGAGCTCAAATATGTATATGTTATGTTTGAGATGCTAATGAGCTATTAAATTTAATAATCAAGTAGGGAGTTTAATTCTTAAATCTATAGCTAGAAGAAAAGTCTGAGTTATAGACATAAATTTTGGAATACTTGACGTTGAGAAGACAAACACGGAGGACATTATGAGTAGAAAATAATTATGAGAATACTACTTGTGAAAGGGAGTAGAGAAATAAAGGATAACTAGAAGGACATGTGGAGACAATAAAAAGTTTTTGTTTGTTTTTTGTTCCTATGATAGCAGCTCCTGAAATTGATTCTTAGCAAGGGGAATGGTCAGTGGGGAGTGGGACATATTTGAATGCTTATAGGAGAGTGATTTAAACCCCTGGTTCTAAAACTTGTCTGTATTTTGGTATAACCTGGGAAGTTTAAAAAAAAAAAATAAATCTGATTCCTGAGTTCCATACCCAGAGATGCTGATTTGACTTCAATGGGTGTGGCCTGGGGAAAGGGATTTTTAAAAGTTCCTCAAGTGACTCTAACACAGAGTAGAGTTTTGGTAATACTAGATCTAAACAGAGAAAAATCATGTGTAAATGCAGGGGCCGGGGGACGGGGAAGAACAACCAGAAGTGGAGCAGTGTGGAATTTTGGGCCCTTGCTGAATAAGTGAGGAGCTGAAGCAATAACAAGAGGATGAGCAGCTGGAGTGAAGCCTGAATGTTTGCATGGGAAGAAGGCAGTTCAGAATACAGACAAAAAGGGGCTTCTCTTTCACAACAGTGAATACATCAGTGGGAGGATGGTATTAAGGGAAAACATCATGGAGGGTTATTTGTAGCTTGATTCTTGAAGAATGCGGTGCCTAAGAAGTAGTAGAGAGAAATGGCAGCATCATTTTCCATCACTGGAGAAAAATTCAAACCTAGATAAAGAGTACAGAGATAAAAATAAGGAATAATGTCCAAAAAGAGTCGAAGGATTTCAGTGGGAAGGAGCTGGAGCCCATTATCTGTGGGTACAATCAGACCACAGAAGGGCCTCTGTGTACCCAGTGATCCCTGACCTGCCCCTTCCCAACTTTTCCATAATTGTGGTGGAATCTAAGCATCATTGCCTCTCCCATCCTGAGGATATGACCTCTCTCCTGGTCTTTATGTCTTCCACTCTCTGATCTTCCTGCACTCTGATTCTTATTTTTGCAAAAACTACTCAGGAACTTTGCATGGGAAACTTCAAGCTTAATACTTCAAGCACCAACAGTTTTACACTAACAGGCTTTCCAGAGATAGAGGACCTGGAGCACTGGCTGGCTGCTGTCCTCATGATTCTTTATGCTATTTCCATCTTGGGCAACACCCTAATTCTCTTCATTGTAGAGGAGGAGCAGAGCCTGCACCAGCCAATGTACTACTTCCTATCCCTGTTGTCTATAAATGACCTCGGTGTGTCCTTTTCTACGTTACCCACTGTACTGGCTTCCCTGTGCTTTCATGCTCCAGAAACTGCCTTTGATGCCTGCCTGGCCCAGATGTTCTTCATTCACTTTTTCTCCTGGAGGGAATCTGGGATCCTGCTGGCCATGAACTTTGACCACTATGTGGCCATCTGTAACCCCTTGCGCTATGCCACAGTGCTCACGACTGCCCATGTGGCTCCCATGGGCATATCCGTCATCATCTGCAGCTTCTGCATGTTTTTTCCACTGCCTATCCTCCTGAAGAGACTGCCTTTCTTTAAGGCCAATGTCCTAACCCATTCCTACTGCCTGCACCCAGACCTGATCTGCCTGCCCTGTGGGGATACCACTGTCAACAGCATGTATGGCCTGTTCATTGTTATCTCTGCCTTTGGTGCAGACTCAGTGCTCATTCTCCTTTCCTATGTGCCCATACTGCACTCTGTGCTGACCATTGCCTCCCAGGAGGAGAGGTTCAAGACACTCAACACGTGTGCGTCACACATCTGTGCTGTGCTCATCTTCTATGTACCCATGGTTAGTGTGTCCATGGTCCATTGATTTGGGAAGCATGCTCCTGAGTATGTGCACAAGTTCATGTCCCTGGTCTATCTTTTTGTGCTTCCAATAGTCAATCCTATTATCTATTCCATCAAGACTAAGGAGATTCACAGGAAGATACAAAAGATGTTATTTGGAAAGATTTGAGTGGGGAGTGATCTTATGGAAAGCCACTTACCCTAGCATTTTGTAGTTACTCCTATTTTTTTGGGTGTGCCAGGCTAGTCCTTTGAAAGTTTCCAGTCTTCTCCTGAACATGGACTTACAACTGTGTACTTGCCTTTGGTTATATGGCATAGCCTGTCTAAAAAGCATAACTCAAAACATTAGGCTGCTCTGCATTGTAATCAAGTATGACACAGGTTACTGCAAATTTCTCAGACTCAAGAAGGAGAAGTGTCTTCAATTAGGCCCTTTTTTTTTGGTCTTAAAATACTACTAACATCTATACTTTCAAGTAAATCTTCTGATTAAAAAACAGAAACTAACATATCCGTACAGACTGAGTTATAATCAGGGATTATGTCACTTGAGATCAAAGGTATCACCCCACAATTTTTAAAAAGAGTAACTGTTTTGGATATCTTTAAACTTTAGAAAGTGAAGATGCAAAATATTTGTGACCAACAGTTACTGAAATAAGTCAATGATAAGCAATATTAACCATAAACACCTGAAATTCAAAAGCTTAAAACCAGGAGGAATCTGTGGAAAAATCATGTGCTGTTATCCCTAGGACATGATTGGTAAGGGGAGGGGCTGAGTTCTTCCAGGGAGCCAGAAAACACTCTAAATGGAAAACTAACAATGCCGGTGATGGATGGTGGGGAGAGGATGCTTCAGTGGCAGTGATCGCGTGATCTCACAGGCTTCAGGAATACAGACCTTCAGTTCCTCTAGTGAGCAGCCCAGAGACTCCATCACATGTCAGGGCAGAGGAGGGGAGCTGAAGGACATTGGCAAATTCACAGAGCACCATTCCTGGGGGGTAACAGCTCTGAAGAGAGGGGAATCTTCTGCAAATTCATGCACAGCACACACAGCGCAGTCCACTCAGGCAGGCGGGCACTTGGCAGAGGAAAACACAATGATGCAGGGATATTCACTGGGCTGTGGACAGGCCATGGCAGAACTCAACCGTGACAGATGATGGCAGAAAGCAGACACCTGGGCACAGAATGAAGCCCAAAGTTATTTTTTTTAAAAGACATCCCTTTCTATATTTTTCCTCGTAGGATCATGAGATGCATTTTGTTCAGACTGTGAAATAAGTGTTCTAAGTAGTGTACTTACATCTAAGTAAATGATATATAAACATGTTTATAATATTTGTGTATGGACTGAATACTGAGAGGGTTCTTTAATAAATTATATTGGGAATAAATCTAGATCTGTTTCAAAACAGGCACCAATTGTCCAATTTACCCCTTAATTGTATCTTATTGCTCTTTTGCTTTTTTCTCATAACAATAAACATGTTTTACCACATTATTTATAAAATGTTCTTATAGATAGTTGGATTCTAAATTATGGTTGTTATTTCCTGTTGAAAGTAACTGTCCTAGTTTGCTAATGCTGCAGAATGCAAAACACCAGAGATGGATAAGCTTTTATAAAACGGGGGTTTATTTACAATTACAGTCTTAAGGCCACAAAGCATCCAAGGCAACACATCAGCAATCGGGTACCCTCACCGGAGGATGGCCAATGGCCTCCGGAAAACCTCTGTTAGCTAGGAAGGCAGCTGGCATCTGCTCCAAAGCTCCGGCCTCAAAACGGCTTTCTCCCAGGACGTTCCTCTATAGCAAGCTTGCTCCTCTTCAAAACATCACTCCCAGCTGCACTCTCTTCCTCCCCCCGAGTCAGCTCATTTATGTAACTCCACTGATCAAGGCCCACCCCGAATGGGTGGGGCCAAACCTCCATGGGAACATCTCATCAAAATTATCTCCCACAGCTGGGTGGGGCACACTCCAAGCAAATCTAACCAGCACCAAAACGTCTGCCCCACACAAGACCACAAAGATAATGGCATTTGGGGGACACAATACATTCAAACTGGCACAGTAACTATCAACCTCAAAACTTTGCTGAATTGTTCACATGTGAAATATTTCCAATCTAGTATCTATAATTCATTTATGTAAAGTTTTGAATATATCTGTTTAGCAGGAATTTCTTTGTTTCAATTTTAGATTATTTTATCTGCCTCTTCGTATTAGTGAAAGGCTTGTTCATGAAACTACTGACAGACTTTTGTGTTAAAGATCACACAGAAGATTTTGTTTTTACACGATCATGTCAGGTATACAAAAGGCCACTTGGAAATATATCAAGTTGAAACCTTTTACAAATTTACAAAAAAATGTGTCTCTGTGGGAAGCACTGGGCTTAGGTGTTAGGACTAATAATTAGGGTTTACTGTGAGCCATGAGTGAGCTGATATGTTTCTTATAAGAAAAGAAACAAAAAGCAGAGATCACAGGAAAACAAGTTTGCCACCAAAATTACATCCACCACCCTCGCCTGCAAATCTTCAACAAATTTTTAGACCTTGGAGAGAATAAGGAACAGAGACTAAACTTCTTTGCTTGGAGAAATAAAAGTTGAAGGACACTTTAGGGAGAAGCTATTATAAGTGACATGAAGGCAGATCAAGGTACATGATCAAGGGTGAGTAATTTTTGCATTTCTGTTATGTGAACTCTGTTTCTCATCCTGAGCCTTTAATAAAACCTGCTTTGGTTGAGTTAAGTTTTGTCTGGAGATTATATTTCCCATTAGAAGAGTGTTGCTTATGCATATTTCAGTGAAATATCAATAGTCAAGATGCTATCAACTCACCTCTGAGTTGTCTATTTACAAAACAAACTAAATAAATCAAGATCACTCACTGGATAATTGATTTCCTCTATTTATCTTCTTAAGTATATTTGATGAACAAGTCTTACACATATAGTGGGAGAAAATAAAAAGGGAAAAACATTTATTATAAGTATGAACACCAGCTACAAAAACAAGCCCGTCACTAACATGACAACTCCATGGAACCAAATCTTGCTTTCTGACATTCAAGCCAAGTCACTGCTTGCTTAGCAGTCCTCCTGCTCTCCTGCAGAGGGGACTTGCTTGGCAGTGGCCCTTGATTAATTGTTTGAGTTTGAGAGATAGTTTACAATGTAACTGCTGACTTCACAAGCTGTATGTTGTCTCTGTGAAACCTGAGAGCATTTAGGAACACACATTCCACTCAGATGCCTGGATGGTGACAGATTGCCTGTACCAAATGTCCAAGAACCAACAAACAGATGTGTTTTGATCTGAGAATAATATACAACAATGGGCCCTGAGAGCACAGTAACATCAGCAGAGTTAGAAAACATGCCCAGTTGATCGTGGAGTATTGAACAGACTCCTGATGAGGAAATGCCCTTGCTAAGGACTCTATGTTCCTGCTTCCAATTATTATTCCCTAAATCTATGTGTGGGTGAGGAGTATTTCTCATCCTATAGAATCATTACTGCACCAGAAAGCAGTCTTGTCCAAGGGGAGCTGATCAGGTCTGGAGATCACCTCACTGAGTAAGGCTGGGCTCTTCGAGGTATTCAGAAGGTGAGGCTGACATTGTTCCCTTGTGCCGAGTTCTCATTTTGAAGGTTTTCCCACTGCCTTGTTTCATGCAGAAATACATTCCACAAAATCCATGCAATAGGATTAAAAAAAAATCTTATATTCTAGTTATATACTCTTCTATGAGTTTTATCTGTGAGGTACAGAGATCAATAATTCATATGCTACCCTAATTCATCTTCCTAATTTCTTCACTGTCTCTCCTTACCAACCACCCAGCATTGGCTGTAGAGAATGATATACACACTCATGACAAGACAAGACAAGACAAAAACACGACCTTTATTACTCAGGTTTTTAACATAAATCTCAAAATAGTCCCCTACAACCTTTGTTGAGCCATGTTCAGTATTTCACTTTCCCAGGATGGAGGGAGAATTAAGGGGCCTAAAACAGAAAAAGTACAAAAGTTTCTTCTCACCTTTTGCTAGGTCAAATTCCAGATATTTTACCATTACCATAGGGAAAGATAGTGAATTCAAAGAAAAGTATATAATATAAAAAGAGGCAAAAGAGTATTTCCACTGAAGCTCAAAAAAAACACCCAACAAAAAAAACAAAACAAAAACGGTTTAGCTGAGTCCTTTTCAGGATAGTTGCTGTAAGAATGTATCTAAGCTTTTCTGAGGGCACTTGCCTCATGAGAGGAGAAGAAACCTAAAAATGCCTTTTCCCTCAGCCAGTGCAAACCAGCCTCTCTTTTAATTAATGATGGGGAAAGCAAGAGGAGAGGAGCATAGGCGTAAATTCCTCTGCTCCCAGTTCTTTCTCCTGTTTTGCCACTTGGCTTTAAACTCAGGCCTGTGCTCAGAAGGATGTTTCTCTCTTTCCCTGGGGTGAGAATCAGTGAAGGGTTTTCCTCACATTCATTTAGCAGCTTCCCTAAGCACTGCCTTTGCATCTATGTTATGTGTTGAAATTAAGGGCTCAAGGCATTATGAATTATTATCACAATAATTGAAATCACTTTTGATATTGCAATAAAGAGCTTCTTATATGAATCAGGAAATTCATTTCAGAAATGACTAAAGGCCATATTTTATTCTAGACCACTAAGCACTCTATTTTTCATTTGAAGTCATGTTGAATTATGATATTGATCCAAACCCCTAAAGTAATTTACTTAGGGGAAAAGTAGAACATACATTGTGATTCTTTTATTGTACTTTTGAACATTTTTGGAAACCTGGATCTCAGATACTTAAATTACCTCCAGTCAGAAATAGCTTCCTTTCTCTGGCCTCTGTTTCAATAGAGCTATATACAGGTAAGAGAGAAAATCTCCAGATCAGTGTGTGCTCTGTTGCTCTGAGATCTCAGGCCCAGTTTCATTGGTGACCTACCTCAGATTTCATAGGACATCTTCTTTATTTTAGTCTAGAAGTAAGCTTAAATTTAGACTAAAAGCATGAAAATTAAGCGAAAGAGTTGCATGTTGCATCCTACCTGATGTTATGGAAAAAACATGCAAGGAAAATCAGTCTAAGGCAAGGTTTGAAAGAATTATTTTTTCTAAGATCTAAATCATAAATACTCGTATCTGCCTATCCTAGGCCTTTCTGGAGCTGGAAAACATACAAGGACATAATTTCTGATGTGATTTTGCTTGTCATTTTGGGAAAGAAAGTTAAAAACTCAAGAGGAGAAAGAAAACTCATGCCCTTAGCTCAATGGCCAAACAAAAAAAAAAGAAAAAAAAAGGAAAAAGAAAAAGAATCCATGGCTTAGATAATTAACGTTGCTTTCTTTTTGGGGAGGATATGTGGTAGACAGAGGGGAAAGAGGAATCTGGAATTTATTCTATATGTCAAGTTCTACCAATTTTTCTGGGTCACATTTTTTCATAGGTTTTATGATGAACTTGTAGAAGGCATCAAATTTCACTTTGTGAAGTTAAAAGGAGTCATGATTGTTTGAGGATGACAAAGGTGGTGAAAGAAAGGATAACAAAGACAATGTCAATATGATGTCAATTAGGCAGAGATCAAATCCCATCTGGACCACATATCATCTTTTTGACCCTGGACACCTTACTTAATTCTCTGTGCCTCATAGTGTTGTTATGAAGATTAAATGAATTAACACATATAAATGATTTAGAATAGAACATGACACATTTAGGCATTCAATGCATTAATTATTAATTAATTGGTGATATTCAGTATTGCAGAAAATGATTCCCAGCTCAGATCAAACTTTCTCGGTAAATCCTTGTCTAATCACTCAATTGCCTCCAAAATTTATACCACTATGAATGCCATTTGTGTTTACAGAACATACCACTCATTTTGACTCCTTTTCCCTTAAAAGTTTTGTAGGTCCATTTCCTGCCCTTTTACTTTTTGTCCTGTACACATAAGTCCATCTTATACTTGATGACCATGATGATGATGATTATAATGATTCAAAGCCAAATGTGAAAGTCACATCTTGATGCGGTGAAACATACGGACAATGGCACGGCGGATCTCCTTTGTCTTGGCACTATAAATGATAGGGTTGAGAACAGGAGGCACGAAGAGGTAAATATTGGACATGAGGACATGTATATAGCGTGGGGCATGCTTACCAAAGTGGTGCACTGTGGAGACCCCAATCATTGGCACATAGAATGCAAGAACACCTAGGATGTGTGACACACATGTGTTGAGAGTTTTGAGACGTTCTTTACGGGAAGCAATGGCCATGACAGAGTGCAGAATAAGCACATAGGAGAGGAAGATAAAAAACAGGTCAATGCCATAGGTAGATACAAGAACGAAGAACCCATAGATGCTGTTGATGGTGATGTTGGCACAGGCCAGTTTCATCATGTCTGGGTGCAGGCAATAGGAGTGGGAAAGAACATTGGATCTGCAAATAGGCAACCTCTTGAAAAGGCAGGGAAGAGGGAAGAGGGTAATAAAGCTCTGGGTGGCCACAGCTAAGCCCATCCCCGCAATGACTCTATTGGTGAGCATGGTAGCATAGTGCAAGGGGTTACAAATGGCCACATAGCGGTCAAAGCTCATGGCCAGCAGAATACCTGACTCCATCATGGAAAAGGAGTGGATGAGAAACATCTGGATTAGGCAGACATCAAAAGCAATGTGGTGGGCATTGAGACAGAATGTTCTGAGGGCAGTGGGCAGTGTGGTCATGGACATGGCCACGTCACTTAAGGACAGCATGGATAGGAAGTAGTACATGGGCTCATGGAGGCTGGGCTCCAGTCGCACAGCCTGCAGGATCACTGTGTTGCCTGTAAGTGCCACAGCATACATCACACAGAGGGGCCCTGCCAGCCAGGAGTGAGAGTTTTCCAGGCCAGGGACACCAGTCAGGAGGAAGGAAGCAGGGTGAGTGACATTGATGAACCCCATGGCAGGAGGAAGCCAAGGCATTTTTCAGACTTCTGAGAGTTGCACTTGCTGGAGGACAGAAACCAGGGAATAAGCTACACAGCAGATGATGTCTGCAAAGTTGGAAATGGATGCATTCATGAACTCACTGATTTTGGAAAAATGCAGGCAATCTTCTTCACATTTTTCTGATCATCAGGTCACAGGCTGGCCTTATATTTCCTTCTGATTTATGGAAGAAGGAAAATATTTCCAAATCATTAAAAATGACAATTAAAATTACCAGTAGATGTTTAAATTTCGTTATCTACAATTTTCATGCATTTTAGATGTATATTCAATAGAGCTATGCTGAACTACAATTCATAGTTAGTTATCACAGAAGGACACCAGGAATTTGAGTTATCAATAGCTCTTAGAAGTATTTAAATATTTCCTTCAAAATGTTGTTGAATTCAGATGTGTTATCAATTAATGCAACAATTCCCCAGAGCTAGTTTGAATTAGGCATGTGTATGCTTAGGGAAGGGAAAGGATTGTGGGAGTGGGATGAGGACGTAATCTACTGCCTCTGGACATCAACATTTCATTGGCAGAGTTGTTGCAAAACAGGAGCAAAAAATCATATGGTTGTACAAAGGCACAAAACTGTTTCTGTTTTTGGAAAAATTGCTAATTCTTTACCAAATATTCTATATGCATGCTAACATTCAGTTGGCAGAGGGCATTGCTCTAAATACAAACTTTCACATCTTCACTTAATCATATATACTCTCAAAATACTCATTATCTGCATAGACACATTCAAGCACTTTCAGCACAGCCTTATACTGGATCCCTTCATGCACATAAAATACTTGCCCGCTTTCTCTTTCTCTTTTACAATCTTACCTTCATATGCAAATACATCCACATATTCCCTTGTGAACTTACGCTCTTTACCATGCACATGTCCTGCCATGCTCATATTCTCAGTCCACATTGACGTATCTACAGCATTTATATATGCTTACCCATTCATTTGTACACATGGATTTGTCAAGTCACACAGCACTCCTGCTCGCCTGCTCATAGAATTCTGCATGTCCACTGACATTAACCCACTCACCCACCTTGGCCCTCATGCACTGCATTTGCTCACAGCCTTTCTCATGATGGCAATCGCACGTTACTTACTCAATTCCTAGAAGCTAACCCACAGCCAGTTCTCTGTGAGAATATAGTAACAGACAAGAAATGTTTAGCTACTCATGGTTCATCTAAAGATCACAGTTAGTTCCCCTCCCTCTACTCTTTTAATATCCTTGTACATATTTTGCTATCTCAGAGTTTATAAGATAAGAGCAAAGTTAGAGCATGTGTGTCTCAGCTGTGGAATAGGTTGTAACCACTCTGCTCCTGGATTTCTGAACCTTTCCTTTGTCCTGAGCTCTATTTCACTTCCTGAATTTGTAGCAATGGTAATGAATTATAGAAACATTCATCTTGCGAGCTTGATATCCAGTGAGATAGGCTTTGACAAGGGAGCAATTTAGAAGTAAAATGAATCACCCAGGGTTAAACCATCAGCTAGTGACAGCGTCAGAACAAAAGCCTGCTCTGCTCACCTACTAAGATGCTGCTAAAGATACCTGTCCCCCTACAGCCCTGCAACACACACACACACATACACACACACACACACACACTCATACTCAGTCTCTCAGTCTCTCCACTTTACCTCATCCCACCCCTCCCTCAACTTAACGTTTTCTTGGAGCAGGCTGCAGGAGAGGCAGCTTGTCCACCTCTGTGGGATTTCAGAACTCACCAGAACACAGACAACCACCAACAGAACAACCTGTCCTTCTCTCTATCTGCTAAAGTGAATTCATGCTTGGGTGCTTTTATATCTCACTCTAAGCCCTAGGGAAAAGAGGGGTGGTACTGAATTTGTGTCTGAAAATTCTTCTGGGTGGTTTTAGTCTTTTGAAGTCATTAATGAGAACTGATAATAAAGCTGAAAAAGATCTCAGCAATCTGCTGGACCAGTTCTCTATCCAATATAAGTCATCAACTGATGATGGATGATCAGGTACTGTAAGAGAGGAGATCATTACCCTTTGAGAAATCCCAGATCTATGAAATCTGTTGACCAAGCCCAATACATAAAGAAAACAATTTTATTTTGACTCTTCTCATCCCTTTCAATATACTGAGTGAAGCTAGTTCCTTCTTTATCCCTGAGTGAAAACTCAGTTGTCTGTTTTCTGGTTGTGTCCAGATAACAAAGCATCTTCTGTTGAGTAAATAGGATGCCAGCCTCATGTTATAGTCAGACCTTTTGGCATTCAGAGTTACAGACCTTCCTCCTCTCCATCCCTCATGACTTGCTAAGCTTGGTTTCTGGCTCTTCAATTAGGGAGGAGAGAGATGCAGAAAAAAGAAGGTTCATAATTCACTGGTGCTGCAGTCAGCTGCCGTGGTGTTTTCTGGGTCTGTTATATGTTTAAAGCTGACCCTTTCATTGTTTGTTTCCATGGATTATTCATAGAACCCTATTTCCATCTCTCACCTGTTCTCCCCTTAATTTAAACTAATTGTCTCCTTAGTCTGTATGATCCATGCACAGCCCAGGTTCCCCTGTACAACCACATACTCTTTCAGACTGGATCTAAGACAACCCTATGCAACTGTCTCCAGCATATAGCTCATCTAGGAAATGATCAGCATCCTCTATCCTCACAAATTGTCTACTCGAATGCAGTAATAGTTTTTCGTTCCAGCCAGCTAACAGAACAGAAAGGTCACTTTTCTCCCTTCATTTAGATTTCTATGCATGAGTAAGGAACCAGCACAGTTTCACATTCTCTCCCACAAATTTTAGGGGACATGCATGCTTTCTGAGTGGAATTCTTGACAAGATAATTTGAAATGTATCTCCCCATTTCTCTCTTTTAGTGGGTCACTGGGTACCTTAGATCTTTCCAATAGATCTCTTCAAAACACTCTTTAAAATCTTCAAATTCCTCACTCATTTATGCTTTCAGTTAGGACAGATTTTTTTTTTTTAATTTCAGCACTATTAATATTTTGGATTAAATAATTCTTTGTTGCGAGGGGATGTCCTGTGCACTGCAGGATGTTTGGCAGCACCCTGGTCTCTACCCAACAGATGCCAGTGCACCCTCCCCCACCCAGTGGTGACAACCAAAAATGTGTCCAGACATTGTCAAATGTCCCCTGCGGAACAGAACTTACCCCTGGTTGAGAAGTACTGAATTTGGAGAAGGCATTTAAAATTCAACTTTGTGGTTCTCTGAAACTTAATTCGATATTTCCCAGTGGTGGTCCATTAAGAAAAGAGATTTGATTGTCTTCATGTCTTAGCTAAACTTCGACAGGAAGAATCCATTTTAAAATTCTCTTCCACATACAAGAGCATCTCATACTCCTAGCAGACTAGAATTTCTTTTCACTACAGGCCATTTTCTGAGCTACCATTATGCAATTTTGGGATTTGCCTATTTGCCATTCAATTGCTCCATGGTAAACTCTGTAGCTGTTGCATTTTACAAGGCCCCTCATGGCTCCTCATTCTAATGTCCTCCCTTCACTCCCAGGCTCACAGCATTCATTCCCATCTTATGAAACCTCTTGCAGATTTTCAAATGAATACCCTATTTCATGACTCTGTGCTTTTGTGGTTTTGCACACATTATTTCCTCTGCAGGGAATTTGCCTACCCAAAACTTGCCTAGTGAATCCGACAGCTGTAAGTTCCATTATCAGTTTCACTTACCATGTGATTCTCTTAATCTCCTGAGCTTCTCTGTGACCCCATGGGATCTTAACATTTCTGCATTACAGAGCTTAGCAAAGATGACTGAAATGTTCTATAGGCTTCATTAAATTATGAGCTCTGTGTCTTATTCCTTATGTTATCCTCAGTGCCTCGCTCAGTGCCTGGGATTTGTTGACCCTTAGAATGAATGAGTGAATAAAATACATACTTCTGTGCTCCATTATCACAGAAAGCATGTCTTATGCCCAGACTAGCAGAGCTTGGTGTGATGTAGGTATTTACATGGCTTTTGGAATGGAACAAGCCCATGCAAGTGCACATTTTCAGGAAATATCTAAAGCTGTTACCCACAAATGAGCAGTTACCACATGCAGGCTAAGCAAGTATCACCTATATTCTTTATCATTCACTGATTTTCAAAGTTTCTTTAAAACTTGGAGCTTGAGAAATATTTCCTGAGGTAAGAAAGTAACATGGGATATACCACCAACCATATTTAGAATATTATATGGGATTCAGGACTCTTTTATCACAAAGAGGTTGAGGCTTGTCCTGGCAACAATGGATTTCTTTTAACACTTCCCTTTTCCTTATTTTATTTGGAATGATACAGTTACTGGCAATAGGGAAATTTCTTCATAATTTCCTCAAAGTATAGTAACAAAATTCACATTGGGGAGTATAAAGAAGGAATGGTTTGGTTCCTCACACTTCTCTCAACTTAGTATTTTTTCAGCCCATTCCCATTCCAAAGTCCTATTACAATCTCTTTTAAAATTGTCTATATCCTTCAATTAGAGATATGACTGAAGTGGGTCTGGTTAGGACTAAGGCAAATCAGGCCCAAGGGTAAAGAATGATACTGATTGTGCTTTAAACCTCCACTTCTGTGTAAGACCAACAGAAGGGATGCTTATTTGGTGCAGGATCGATATTTTCTGTAGCACACTAAATAATTTAACTTGTGCAGTCAGCTTATTCAACACCATAATTACATGGAACTTTGAATAGGAAGTGAGATCTGGTTGGTTTCTACAGGTTAGTGTGAAATCTCAATACATCCCAAAGTAATTTGGGCAGAGAATAAAAATGCATTTTCAGGGCCCCCCGAAGACTGGGAGAAAAAATGGAAATATTAAAGTTCCCCACCTGGGGAACTACTGATTTTCTCACAAGCATTGGGGACTACCAATTTAGAAGTCTAAGCCGTCAATCTTGGGGTTTTCCCTTGTGAAGCTTGTTACTGCAAAGAAGAGGCAAAGCCTACCTATAATTTTGCCTAAGAGTCTCCCCAAGATAACTTCTTTGGTTGCTCAGATGTGTCCTCTCTCTCTCTAAGCCCACTCAGCAGGTAAATTCACTACCCTTCCCCCTATGTGGGACATGAGTCCCAAGGATGTAAATCTCCTTGGAAATGAGGGACATGACTCCCAGGGATGAGCCTGGACCCAGCATTGTGGGATTGAGAAAGTCGTCTTGACCAAAAGGGGGAAGCAAAATGAAACAAAGCAGAGCTTAAGTAGCTGAGAGATTCCAAATGGAGTTGAGAGGTCATTCTGGGGGGTATTCTTATGCACTATATAGATATCTTTTTTTTGTTTTTAGTGTATTGGAATGCTAGAAGGAAATACCTGAAACTGTCAAACTGCAACCCAGCAGCCTTGATTCTTGAAGACAATTGTATAACTATGTATCATACGCAGTGTAACTGTGTGATTGTAAAATCCTTGTGGCTCACACTCCTTTTATCCAGTGTATGGACCGATGAGTAGAGAAATGGAGACAAAAATTAGTTGAAAAATAGGGTGGGATCAGGCAGATGGGATGTTTCAGTGCTTATTTTTACTTTTATTTTTATTCTTCTTTTCATTTTTTTGGATCCTTGATTGTTAAAGATGATTGTGTGACTGTGAAAAGCTTGTGGCTCACGCTCTCTTTATCCATTGTATGGACAGAGGAGTAGAACAATGGGGACAAAAATTAAATGAAAAATGGGAGGGGGGATGTTTTAGGTGTTCTTTTTAACTTTTATTTTTATTTTTATTTTCTGGAGTAATGAAAATGTTCAAAAATTGATTGTGGTGATGAATGCACAACTATATGATAGTACTGTGAATAATTTATTACACGCTGTGGATGATTATATGGTATGTGAATATATCTCAATAAAACTGAATAAAAAAACTTATTAAAAAAGAAAAAAAAAGTAAAGAAAAAAAGTCTATTTACCCTAGTGTAAGGGACCTTCTTCTATATATTTGGTGCTCAATAATGTTTGTTGAAAAATAACATAAGTGCATAAATGATTGAGCCAAACAGCATTATTAAGTGTCTCATCTATGCCTAGCCTTTCAGATTCTTTGAAATATGACTTGCATCCATATTAATTATCAAGTGATGCAGTAACACAAAATTCAGCAGCTTAAAACAACAAAAAATCATCATTTCATTAAATTATGAACTCTGTGTCTTATTCATTGAGTAGCAGCTTAGCTGGGTGGTTCTGCCTGAGAGTTCATCACAAGTTTGCATCCAAGGGGTTGGCCAGGGCTGCAGTCTCTGAAGATTTAACTGGGTCTGGGGGATCCACTGTCAAGCTCACTCACGTGGCTGTTAGCAGGAGGTTTCAGCACAGCCATGAAGGGCTCTCCATGGAGATGCTCATGATGTAACTCCCCCCAGAACAAGTGATCTGACAGAGAGCAGAGAGCGCGAGAAATGTCACAAGTCATCATCGTCATCATCATCTCCTTCACCTAGTCTTTGCTTCACACACTCTTATTTATGCCATATTTGATTTCTTAGAAGTGAGTCACTAAGTTGACACACTTAATGGGATGGGATTAGGCAGATGCACGAATATCAGTAGCTGGGGATCTTTGGGGGCAGCAGAGAATTAAATGTTAAAGCATGAGTTGATTATTAAAAGTTTGACTACTAGGAGTTTAGAGAGGCTATTATCACCCCAAAACTGGAAGGAAGAGGTAGGGGAAGTTTCCATGAAGGGAGTGGGTATAAAACACTAGACGACCAAACTGTTGTTTCTTCTTCTTCCTCTTCTTCTTCTCCTCCTCCTCCTTCTTTCCTTTCTCTTTCTTATCCCCTTTCCTCTCTTCCACTTCTTCTTCCTCCTCTTTCTTATAGTCCTTTTTCTTCCAGGCTTTCCTCTTATTCTTTCTCATTTTTGCATCTTTCCTTCATCCTCCCTACGTCTCTTCTGCCTCTTCTTCGACCCTTCTTTTCTCTGTATTCTCTAGCACTTATTCCTTTTTATCTTCTTCCACAACAGCAGCTGTGGCAGAAGTGTCTCCTTCTGCCTGACATGATCAAACCCCTCGCTTTAGTTCATGTCGTTCCTTTTCTCTTTCATCACATTGCAAAGCACAACTCTGGTTCTACATTGCCCAAGTCACTTGAAACTTCTGTTTCTTCAATAAATAATTAGTAAGTTCCTACTAAGTGCCAAGGGACCATGCAAAGCACTGTGATAAGCCAAAGAATAGAATGGTATATTCCTTGTTTTGATTTTATTTGCTTCATTTCATTCCCCATTATTTATTTTCTGTCACCCAAACTAGAACATAAGCACCATCAGAGTGAGTCTTGACTGTTTCGTTTACTGCCTTATCAATGTTATCTAAAATACTATAGGATACCTGATAGTTACTCAGTTAGCATTTATTGAATTTGTGAATGCATGATCCCTGCCTATACTTTTTGATGAAAATATTGTGATTGTGTTTCTTGATTAAATAAGAAAGATTTAGTGTCCTTGATATTTTAGCATCTTTCTTCTCTGTTTAAATATTTCTGATTATCTGCATGATACAAGGTTTAGGTGCTCCCACAATATGCCTTTCACACTGATTGTAATGTATTTTGCTTGTTATATTTCTAATTACACTGTATGTTTTTCAAGGGTAGGCCCCATTGGTCTTGATTATCACTATGTCCTGAGATCCTAGCAGAGGGCTTGGAATGTAGTTGATAAGTAATGGTTCTCTGCTGAATTCATATGTATCCGTCATATTCTAATACAAGATATGTAAAAAGGGTCCAATTAGAATATAAGAAACACACCAGTTACTCTAACTGAGAAAATTAAACAATTGTAAATAAGTTTTGGAGAAACAACCAGACAAAAAGTAGGTGTCATGGAGATAGCAATTGTAGAAAGTAGCTTCTGTCCCTGGGGCTGGAGAAACAAAGGAAGGGATTTGGATAAAGGATTACATTTTAGAATCTTGGAGAAGGAGCACTGAAGAGCTAAAACTCAAATATTTTAAGGAGTGGAAACTGTTTAGGAGTTGCTGGGGCTTCAGGAGTTTGGAAGAGAGGCCCCATGGGACTGGGATTTACTTGCTGAGGAGGGGTTATCACCTGTCCTGATCTGGTGTCTTTAGTGGCCATGGTAAGATGAGTTCTAGGAGTGCTGGAAAGCTGCAAAATGGAACCACCTGATGCCATTTGGATCAATCGCTGCTCATCGGCTGAAGTGTTCCTGGGGTAACACTGACAGCAACAGAAAGCAGACAGGACGGGATGAGTCCGTCCTCCTGACCAGCCTCCTAGCCCCCCAATTTGCAGAGTTTGGGGACCTATTTGGCAAAAGAGGAACATGGTTGGCAGAGGCCCAGCCCCAGAATCACAAAGAATGATACAGAAAGGAGGGTTTGACTGGCAGGCAACAATGTGGTAACCAGGGCAATATTTACAATGGACTAAATTTAATTCTGGAAATTGTTTCTACTGATATTAAAAGAGCTGAGAAAGAGACTAGGGGATGCTAAAAAACAACCCAGGGATTTTCAACAACAGGAAGCCATTACCATCCCTAGGCTGGAAGGTCAAAGGTCATGTTACAACAACCAGACCAAGGTGAACCCAACCAATGGACGCTGCAGCACAGAAGAGGCAAAGTCCAGTCAGAGACACCGCCCGAGGTGGAGGAGTAGAGGGAGAGACTTACCTTTCCTCTGCCAATGCTTCTCACTGGCTGAACCTATCTGGAAACCAGCTGACACTGAAGTCTGGGATATTCTTCCAGTAATTATTGGACCCCTTCAGGATGCAGAAGAGCCACAAAAGGGTGAGGAGAGGGTCTGGGGTAAACAGGACTAGGCTTGGTAAAGAATAGAACCATAATTCATTCACCTCACTCGATGTTCCGTTAACATTGGAAGTTAAGTGCTATTTTATGGGCTTTCATCTTCTTCGGCAAAGTGTCAACTCACTGCAGTTTATGAAATATGAGAGAAATTGAACTTCTCAAGTTCTCAGGAGTGCAATTCTGTTGTATAAAATGATCTCTCTCAAAATCTGATAGCAAGAATTTGGGGATACTACTTCTGGGTGGGCATGTTATCAAAGTCTACTTATATCCCCAAATCTTTACCACTCAAAAAGAACAGATTTCTCATTCATCATAACACTGCTCATTTCTGTTATGAAAGCAGTGATCAGTGATCACTCTATCATCCATCCATCACCTGTCTATCATCTATATAACTATCCTTCTGTCTGTCTATCATCATCTACCTATCTGTCATCTGTCTATGTGTCTATCTATGTATCTATCATCTTTCTCTCTATTTGGTTAGCTCTGTCAAGTCCTGTGGCCTCTGCTAGAGAATTAGAGCATGAGGTCTCTGGGAGAAGAACCAAATTCCCTGAAATGGAGAATTGTTGAACATAAACAGTTTTCCTTGGGGCAAACAAGTTGTAGCTCAGAAATTTGAATCTTGTTTCAATCATATGAAAAAGGTATGAATAATTATGCCAAATACATACAATTTCCCCCATAACCCATTATACTACTAAGTTGGCACACAAGATGCTCAGGGTTGATTTAAACTATAGCCTGATATCACTTCCATGAGGTTGAATTTTCATTAAATGTTTGAACGTCGTGTGGGCCTTCAGAAAAATGGTCTATGTCTTCCTTCATTATTTTTCTTATTTTATTATTTTTTTCACAAAATTTAATCATGAAAACACTTAAATACACAGAAGGCTTGAAATAACTTTATAGTGAACACTAGTGTACCTAGTACCTAATTAGATTATACTGTTAATATTTTATTATGCTTGTATGATCATTTATCTATCCACATATTTATCCTTCTATCCATCCGTGAATCCATCTTATCTTTTTGATGCAATTCAAAGTAAGTTGCAGAGAATAATACACTTCCCCCGAAATGTTTCAGCATTCATATGTTTAATTGGGAATTGGAATTGTTTACAGCTTTTTTCCTTTCATTTAAACATATAATTTCTAAATATTATTTGTACATTAGGTATGTTTCAAAATGCATTGGCTTTGTTGTGAAATATATTTATGACTCATTTCTAGGTAGGATCTGGAGGTACGTTTGTCTGGGCTGTTCAGTAGATTAGTTTTTTGAGTATTTATCTTCTTTGCAAGGATAGGTATTGTGTCTTTATTCATCTGTATACTCTCCATCCTGTGGAGTAAAATAAGTGCTCAAAACTATGTTTTTCTTCCCTTTTTTTGTTTGGTTTTAGTTGAACTGAGCTAAGTTTGTGATTTTAGGCACCTTAATGCAATGGAAAAACAGGAATATTTGCATAAGAAACATGTTTATAAGGCCCCAAGCATGCATTTGTACAAAAATATACAATGCATTTAAATTCCATATTTGAATCTGTGAATAGACGTAGGGGTATAAATTTGTTGGATGTCTTGTTGATCTGTTAATGAGTGTGTGGGTATATGTTTGAAATATATGTGGTTTGGGGTATATGAGCATGTGAGTATATTTGAAATACATTTGATCATTTCTTCGAGCATGTGCATTAGTCTCAATTTAAGTGTGCATTTCTAAAATTTTGTCTGTAATCTAAATGAGTCTCTATAATGGATGTAAAAATACATAGATTATAGTGCATATACTTGAAGTGTCAAAATACGTGATTAATGACAAGAGTTGGGCAGTTGTATGGAACATATTTGCATATATCTGTATGTATGTATGTAAAAGAGGTGGTGTGAGTGTTAGAAAATGAATAACTGAATGTGCTTAAGGGTTCATCTGTGAGGGTCTCAGAGGCCCATGAATGTGTCATGTGTGTGCATCTGTGTGAAGTGCACAGGCATTCCCTGCTCAGGGAAGGATTTACAGAGTAATGGATATGGATGATGACATTTGCGATGATGGGGCCAAGAGCAGGATTCTCCTGGGAGCAATTCTCCTAAGGCACAATTCACTGCTCCTTGACATCACTGTTTGCTCCTTATCTCTGCAACTCCTCTGACAACCACATACAAATGAGCCTTGAGATTCTGGGATATTCATAAATTTATGAGATGTAAGAGAGTGAGCTGATGCCGCTCGTCTGGCCAGATCCACAGAATGATACATCTAACCACAGGGAAAAGAGGTGTCTTCCACCCAGTGAGTGTGTCCTTCTTCAGACTGTCCTTATCCAGACCTTTCTCAAACTTCAGCACTCTTATTACAGCCTCAGGCAGACTCTGAACTTACCTCCCCTCCAAACTGGAGCCAAATCTGTCCTCTTCCAAATCCAAGGATCATATAGCCTGGTGACAAATCTCTGGTCCCAGTCCACAAACCCTTACACTAACAGGCTCCTGCATCAGATCTAAATTTTGTCTGCAGTGTATTCTATACTTCTTTTTTAAATCCTGTGATTTGAATTATTATCTCCTCTTGGTTATGCAGCTGGAAGAAAATCACAGAAGTAAATGAACTGAAGTCATTCTTCAATCTTAACTGGATTTCAGTGCTGAGTATGCCAAGGGGATACTAGTAGATATTAGGGGATATTAATGTGGGTCTGCCAATTCTGATGCATTTGTGGCACCATGTGTTTCTGTGTGTGTGTGTGTGTGTGTGTGCATATTTGCATTTGTAAGTCTGTGTTCAGGAGGGTATCAACCTGGGAGGTTTTTGAAACAGATAATAATGATGAATAGATATGAATCTTCCCAAGTACTGTGGTTGTGAAAGTGTTTCTGTATGACTGAGAGAATGTCAGTTACTGTGTATATGGATGTATGTTAGTGCCTATGAATTGTTGAGTGTGCGAGTGTGTGTACACATATGCATTTGTATTCACTAATACCTGTGAGTGACCATGGGTGTGTGTGTGCATGCCGATGCATATGCTGTGCAAGGGGGAGGCATTGCTTGTCTCCCTTTCCATCTCACTGACCTTTCTTGTCAGGTTAGTCACATTTGGGAAGCTTTGCCTGACATCCCCTTGGTTAAAGCAAATAAGGAATAGTTGTGTGGTAGTGGTGGGGCATTGTTCTCCCTGGGGAAAGAAGTGTTCAAAGTAGCTTTCCAGACAGGGAAATCTGGAGCAGGGATGAAATAGTTCTTACATTACCTAAATTTGGAAACCAGGGGTTAAGAACAGTGGGTAAAACTAGCTACTGGGAGAGTTGTTAGTGTCTATTTGTGCCCCTAAGAAGTTTTTTATTTTTATTTTTATTTTTTTTTTTTTTCATTTCTTCAGGATCCAGAGACAATCTTAAAGTGAAAATGATTTAAAAAAAAGTCATAGCTGGACAGGATAGATCTAAAAAGGCTGTATGGAGACACTGACAATCTTGGATTTGAAGGAAAAGAGGAGTTTAGAAGGTAGAGAAAGGGTCAAGAAATCTTACTGTTAAAGGGGTGATTTGCAATCTCATTTAGAGGAAAGTAAAAACAAAAGGGAGGGATAAATTCCTCATCATCAACCATATAGCTTCCGGACTGTGGCTGATATTATAACCGGCACCCTACTGGCAACCATGCCAAGCAGAACTCTGTTCCAGGTTCTGGCCTCTCACCATGGAATGAATTCAGAGATGAGAGGGGCCATTAGGAATGGCTATCAGGACTTGCACCCTGCTGTCAGGTATCCAAAATTTTTCTATGGGCAGACATTTAACAATCTTTATGAACCCATGCTTTTTGTCATTAACTAAGAGTTTGCTTTGGGTCCATGATTTTACAAGCTTTTATGGTTTGGAGAGGCTTCAGAGCTTTAGTGGAAATTTTGGCCCCATGAAGTCTGCAGCTGAATCTTGCAAGTTTGCATTAACTCTTTCCAAGCTGAACAGAAGACCAGGGATCACAGCCTTGATGCTCTATTCTATCTTGCCTCAATGGCAACATATTATCCAGTCTCTCCTCACCATCTAATGTCACAGTGTTTACTCAACAGGGTGAGGAAGGGGATGAAAACTCTAGCAAAGGCTAAGGAATGAGGGAGGCATTGTGCCTAAAGTCTAGAATAGAGCTTTAATTTTGAGGTGTCAGGCATCATGGATAAACAGTTGTAGAGATATTTTGTGAAAAGATTGAGAAGACATCCTTTATGATATAGTTCCTCAATTTGACCATTTTGACTGTTGTTTCATTTGCCTGGAGTTAGGCTGATGCTGCTTTAGGGCAAAGATAGAGGAAAAAGAATCAACAAAGAAGGTAGAGAGGAAGGAGCCAAGGTAGGAGGAAAATCAGTGAACAGGGTGCTCCTGAAGGAAGAAGGCAGTTCAAAAGGGCGAGTGTCCAACAGCGCTAACTGTGGCAGACAGGCCAAATAGATTAGGGGACAGAAGAGAGAAAGAGGTTACTGGTGACTCAGGGAGATTAGTTTCAATTGGGCCTGGGGAGTTTAGAGTGGATTGAGCAGTGACTGGAAAGTAAGATACATAAGATCAAATCCTTCACACTGAGGATTTCAGAATCAAGTTGGAGGAGCTCCCCCTCACTGACTTCTAAAGAGAGAGATAGGGTTTCGAGAAATTTGACTGAGACTAGGGGAAAGGGAATAGAATGGTAATGAGAGAGGCAAGGTTACTGTGGTTTTTATGAAGGGAAGACCTTGCACATACTTACAGCCTGAAGGTAAAGAGACAGAAAGGTAGAGCTTGAAGATACAACTCAATGGCCTGAGGAAAGAGGACTCTGGCAGAGCTGAAAACAGAATAATGAAGGTGCAGGGCATGACCTTGGAGAAGGAGAGACATCTTTTCCTCAGATACCAAGGAGTAAGAATGAATAAGGCTCTAACAGGTTTAAAATTTAGGTACTAGGGAGCTAGGTCTCCCCCCATATATTTTTCCCTAACAAAACACTTGCTTCTTTGATTTTATCCAGCTGCATACCCAGAATTTACCAAAGGTTGAGGTTTACATGTGAATGTGGAAGAGAGGTAAAGAGGAGATGAAAATACAGGTCTTAGTGGGGGTAGTAGGACAGGAAAGAAAGTGAGACAGAAAAGCTAATAGACCAGTAGACTGGAAGGAAATGGAGGAATTTATGGAGGCACCAGGCAAGTACTCAGGCATGAGAAGATGAGAGAGCCGGAAGGCTGTGGTCAGAGTGTAAAATGTTGGAATTTAGGATTTCAGAGGTGGAACAGGTTTTGATTTTGAAAAGTGCAGGGGTGGCCATGGAATTGAGAAGCTGAGGTGAAGTTTGGGTAAAGGGTATTGGAGCTATAATTTTGCAAATATAGAGGTTCCATCTGTATCATCTACCATAAGGTACCCAAAGGCATGGAGAGTGTTTTCACTTCTCTATCCCAGTTTCTGATTAATTTCCTAATCCAAGAATACAGCTTCTAAGGAGAGATGGGGATGTGGAGAAATACTGCAGTTTAAGGTGAGAATTAGGAGACTTTGGGCATGTTTCCTTCTACCTCCTTGCCTGGCCATGTTATGGGTACTCAATCATCAAACCTTTATAGAATTTCTACTATGACTGAAACTGTGTGCTGGGCACTGGCAATACAGAAATGAGTAAAACCCAATTGCTATCCTCAAAGAGCTTATCATAATGGGGTAGAGTGGAATATAGACAAACACTTTCACTCTCTAAACTTTGTGTTGGAGACAGGATATCTGAAAGAAAGTGAAGACCACCCAAACACATCCCCTTGGGTGTATCTTCTGCCTGTATTCACCCATCTACTTGCTATGCAGGGCTTCAATGGCACCCTTTTCCAGCCAGCCACACTCCAGCTGACAGGAATTCCAGGGATGCAGAGAGACCAAGCCTGGGTGGCCCTGATTTTCTGCATCCTCTATCTGATCTCCATCACAGGCAACCTCAGCATCCTTGCTCTGGTGGTTCGGGAGGCTGCTCTGCACCAGCCCATGTACTACTTCCTCTCTATGCTTTCTCTCAATGACCTGGGGGTGTCCCTCTCTACGCTTCCCACTGTACTAGCCACATTCTGCTTCAACTACCATCATGTTGGCTTTGATGCCTGCCTGGTCCAGATGATCTTCATCCACACTTTCTCTTTCATGGAATCGGGTATACTTCTGGCCATGAGCTTCGATCGCTTTGTGGCTATTTGTGACCCTCTACATTATGCCACAGTACTTACCAATGGCCGTATCTTGGCCATGGGGCTGTCCATCTTTGCCAAGAGTTTTACCACTCTCTTCCCTTTCCCCTTTCTGGTAAAACGACTGCCCTTCTGCAAGGGCAATGTTCTGCATCACTCATACTGCCTCCATCCAGATCTCATGAAAGTGGCATGTAGGGACATCCATGTTAACAACATCTATGGACTCTTTGTGGTCATTTTTACCTATGGCATAGACTCAACTTTCATCCTGCTCTCCTATGCATTGATCCTGAGAGCTGTGCTGGCCATTGCATCCCAGGAGCAGCGGCTCAAAGCACTCAACACCTGCATGTCACACATCTGTGCAGTGTTAGCCTTTTATGTGCCCATTATTGCTGTCTCCATGATCCACCGCTTCTGGAAAAGTGCCCCACCTGTTGTTCATGTCATGATGTCCAATGTCTATCTGTTTGTACCCCCCATGCTCAATCCCATCATCTACAGTGTGAAGACCAAAGAGATTCAAAGAGGAATCCTCAAGGTTTTCCAGAAACCTCAGCTTGGAGGAAGGCTGCAGACTCTGAGAGTATGCCTTTGGAGGAAGGACTTTAGGAATGCTGGGGGGTAAAAAAAAGAGGGAGGAGTTCCAGGATCTTGACAGCTGTGAATGTGGAACTAATTAAAGAGTATATGACTCAATTCAATGACATAAATAGTTGTTAAACATCTACTGTGTGCAAATCATTGTGCCAGTTGCTGTGTGTGTATAATAGTGAGTAAGGCATATTGTTAAGTAAGGAGATAGACATGTGAAGAGAAAAATTCTTTGAGAACTTTGAGATTAATAGGTGTCCTTTAAAATGTTGGTTTGGTATTATCTAGATTTGCTACCGCTGCCAGAATGCAATATATCAGAAATGGGTTGGCTTTTAACAATGGGGATTTATTAAGGTACAAGTTTCAATTCTAAAGCTGTGAAAATGTCCAAATTAAGGCATCAAAAAAATGATACCTTCTCTGGAGAAAGGCTGCTGCCATCTGGGGTTCCTCTGTCACATGGGAAGGCACATGGATGGCCAGAGTCTGCTGGTCCTTCTCTCCCAGGTTTTATCACTTTCAGTTTCTGATTCCAGTAGTTTTCTCTCTGAGTGTCTATGGGTTCTCTCTTGGCATCTCTGAGGCATTTTCTTTCTATTCTCTCTCTCTCTTTCTCTCTTTCTCTCTCTCTCTCTCTGTCTGTGTTTCTGCCTTTTATCCTCTCATAAACGGCTCCAGTAAAGGATTCAGACCCACCTTGATAGGGCTGTGTCACACCTCAATAGAAACAACCCAATCCAAAAGTCCCAACCACAGTGGTTCTGCACCTACAAGAATGAATTAAAAGAACATGGCCTTTTCTGAGGTACATAACAGCTCCAAGCTACCACAGGTATACACAGGAATAAGGAAAGTCCTGCAAGGCAAATAGACCTGAAAACAAATAATTTTACTACCATTCAGATGGAAGAAATGATAAACAATAGAGCCAATCAACATGCTACAGAGGCTTGGTACTTCATCTGAGAGAGATGGCCTGTTTGATTTGTGGGAAATCAGAACAGGTTTTCTTGGGTATATCTGAAGTAGCTTGTGAAGGATAAGAGGGTTTAGAGGGCTTAATGATAGTGCCTGGGAGAAGGGAGAAGGAAGAAGGACACAATCTTTGCAGAAGGAACTTCCTGAGAAGAAACACTTAGGCAGGAAAGTTTAGAACCCTGCTTCTCAAAGGAATGATAACATTGCCATTTATGGTGGGGTGTTAGCAAAACAGAATTTAAGAACAACACAAGACCTACTGAATCAGAACTCCATTGGAACAAGACCCCAGGGGGCATATTAAAGCACAGTGCTCTTCTTTTCTAACACTTCCCAGATAATGCCCATCTGATGGCCTTTAGACCATGCCATAAATAACAAAAGTCTGGAAAAGTGGTTCTCAAAATGTGGATCCCAGACCAGGATCATCAGCATCACTGGGGAACTTGTCAGACATGTGAATTCTCTGGCCCTTCCCCAAACCTCCTGAACCAGAAGCTCTCGGGGGTGGGGCCCAGCAAACTATATTTTATGAAGCCCTCCAAATGATTCTGATGCACTTTCACCTTTGAGAGCCATTGGTCTAGAAAATAGGGGAAAACTGCAGATAGCTTTGTTTAGACAAAGGGAAGATTTCATATATTGAGAAGCTTAGGGAAAAAGGTCTTGAGAGATTCCCTAAGTAACATTGTAGACTGCCTTTAAATTGGGGAGAAACCAAATGAATCACAGCTAGGCAGACTGTGTTGATAGTGAAGGGGAAAGCAGGCTTATTATCTCCAAGAGGCAGTGCAGGAGGAACACCGAAATAACCTTAGAGATTTTGATCAATACCTCCCCAGCCACACTACAGTCACTCTGAGGCCCACACCCCATGATGAGATTCCTTCCCTTTACCCTAATTTCCCCCTCCTATCATTCCAACTTACCTGGCATCCAAATTTCAGGCAAGCCCAATTTTAGGGTTGCTTTCTATGCAAATAGAAACTTGAAAAATAACAATCAGTTGTCACAATGAAATGGGGATAAGGCAAGAGGAATTGGAAGTTACACTCATGCTTGTAGGATGTGTGTATGCCAATTGAAAAAAAGATGTTCTGAGAGATCGTACCATGACTAGGACATTGCTACCCACACAGTGAGAAGGGGAGAAGTACAATGATCATAAGAACAAAACAACCATGTATTTCAAGGGTACTGTATACTAAGTACAGGGTCAGCCACATCACTTGTGGAGCTCTGGGCAAAATAAAAGTACAGTAGCTCTTGTTTAAAAATTATTAAGAATTTTGAGATGGCTACAGGAGAGCATTAAACCAAGTACAAGGCCTCTCTGAGCCTGGATCTCCATGTGATTTCACAGGTCACATACAGATGAAGACAGCCCTGACTTGGTAGGCTAGACAACCAAGACTTCTATGACTATAACCTCATTTTGTAGTGGGTATAATAAAATTAATCCCTATATGCATCTGGGATTTTTACATATCCCCAAGTCCTTCTACTTGTTATCTCATTTCTCCTCACACAATATCTGAGAGAAGGACTTATCAGGGATTTAACAGATGAATTATTTGAGAGTGATTTCCTGCAGTAAATTTCAAAATGGGGATAGCCCATTTGAAAGCCATGAAGTGCTGTTATACTCTTACTAGTGCATTATCTTGATGTGTAAGTGTGGAAAAGTTCCTGTCTAAAGAGTTCTCTTCACCTTTCCGATCTGGAATCAGATTAGAGGGAGATACTACTGCCACTTTGCCACTATTTGTTTGCTTTTTCCTGAGTTAGGATCTGATTTATACATTAGACATTTCTGTCCATCAAGAACTGGTTCGTATGCCAGCTTGATAATCCTTTACATTTTCTTTGAGAATCTCTTAACTGCAGATCTACGGGCAGCTCCTTCCAGACTGAGCCACTGTGACCCTTTGAAGAAGCAAAGTCCTGGTCCCCACATCTCCTGGTCTCTCCAAAGGGTTGCTGAAACCTTAGAAGAGATTCTGCTATTCCACACTGCACAAGGATTTTTCTCCTCAGCCAAATGAACCCCAACAGGTTCAATCCTCCTTGGGATATTTCCTTGAAAATCTTCTTTCCTAGATCATCTGCCCCTGCCTAGAGAAGCATTGCCCCCATTTTCTTTCCTAACTGTCCTTTAGGGTAAGTTCTTTTGCTCTTTCTAGTTGCTTTTGTAGACTCTGTAATCTGTACCCAGTCTTTCAAAGAAGCAGAGTTTTTCCCTTAGAGTCCTGAGCTAAGGCATGTGTTCATTTAATCTTTCATTCAGTTAAAAAATATTTAGGTATCCGTAGTTGATCTTGAGAAGTACTGTTCATCCTAAGGAGCACTTTGTGAATGGAACTTCAATGCATGTGAGTCCCCTGAGGAAGACTTCTTTGGAGACTTCCTTTTTCTTTTTTTTGACATGTCTGCCAACTTCTTTGTGATGAGCATGTTCTTTCTTAGATCTGATGTATTTAATCAATGTATTTCTGCCTAGCATACATTTACATGTAGATTGTGATTATCTCTGTCCTCTTTTGTGGAAAATTTCACTTAAACTACATAGAACAAATCTATTTCTCTGTTTAAACTTCATGAGGGAAGGCACTTCATAATTACTCCTATAGATGACTTTTTAACACAGTAAGTGCCTTTTGTTAAGATGTGCATAGATGTTAGATTTACCAATACCAGTATCAGAGTGAAAGAGTATTTAGGGTTTCTTTTGACTTATCCACTCATTTAATGGAGGCACAAATTGAGTCCTGAAAAGAAAAGAACTTGTCAAAAGTTAAAAAAAAAAAAGGAAGAATGGAAGTCAAAGCCAAAACTCTGCACTGAACACTGAGTTTACCACATCCAATACATGTTAATTAAATGAATAACCAAATGACTAATGAACTGAAGGAAGGAAGTGGGGAATTAACCCAGACCAATGCTTGCCCCGCACTATGGTGTCCCTGATGACATAGCTACAGTTACTTCACCCTATGATTTCTCAAAGCCCTGCCTCTCTTCTGCAGAGCCTCATGTCCAATCTAATTCATCACTTAATTCCTGTACTTTTCCCATGATTATATGACCTTATACACAATGTTGCTTTCTGCATTCTCCTGAATTTCCATCTCCTACTTCCCAATTCATTATTTCTGATCCAATCATCCCTATAACAATGAAGGAAAGTTGAAATGCTTTTTCTAAAACTGCCCATCTGAGATGCCCCTTTTTACCTCAGAGTTCCAAAAGGGGAAGGGGAAACTTTCTCCGTGCCCATGCATTGCCTGCTTCCTCATACCTATTCCACCACTTGATAGAAGAGGGAGGGAGGGAAGGAGAGAGAGAGAGAGAGAGAGAGAGAGAGAGGGAGAGAGCACTCTCCTGCCACTCTTTCTCTCAATACACCTTCACTCTATTTGAAACAGAAACAAGGAAGAGGTGAAATGAAATACTTAATAAGTGTTTGGGGAAAGAGCTTGGTTGGGGAAGCTGAATTTAGGACCTGCAGTAGACCTTATGATAAGGATAATGATTTTTTAATAATAATTAAAAAAAGCAAAAACAAAAACAAAACTTTCCACTTCCTTCTTCTCATTTAAATCTCCTTCCCCTTGGAAACAGGCAATATCCTCTTTACAGATCAGATTCCATGTTGAGGATTAATCTCCTAAGGTCATGAGGCTATTATATGACTTCGAACCCAAAAAGTTTGTGAACTCTTGTGTCTTTCAGCATCCATGGCTATGTCTCCTGGAAGGGAACCTGCTCTTATAGAACTTGATGGAGAGTTGGGGTGAGGCAGTTTGAGTGGGAATTGAGTAGGACACAGTAGGGATAAATGGATGGACCCCGTCCAGTGTGGTGGCAGCCATGATCCTTTACTGCTTAAATCCCATGCATTGTCTGCTTCCTCATAACCATTCTACCACTGGATAGAAGAGGGAGGGAGAGGGGGACAGAGAAAGAGAGAGAAAAAGTGGGGGTTGGGAAAGAGAGGGAGGGAGGGAGGGAGGGAGGGCATGCTGGGCTCTGGGCTCAGGGCTCTGGGCTCTGAGCACTGGAATTTGTCCACTGAGCTTTATTAAGCATCAGATCTTGGGATCTAGATTCTGGGTTCTGGGTTCAGATTTCAAGTTTTGAGGTTGGTTAATTTGGGGGGGAGGCTTTCTATGGAGTTTGGAGGATTTGGCTCCATCCTCATCATCACAGAGAAGGAGCTAGAATTTCATTTTCTCTTCGAAAGGAGGGCATTATCTCCAGGGAGAGGTGTTTTTCTTGTCTTTCTATTGCCAAGGTAAGTTCTAAACCCCTCCCTTTCCCATCACCAGCACAGCATCACACAGGCAAACCAAGGTCCCAGAGGCACTGGCCTCTGGGAATTCTCATTCAGAGACATAAACCCTGCCTCCTGTGTTAGCTCTGTGTCTGCAGAGGCCCATTCTGGAGGCATTGTAAGCTCTGGCCCTCTGCTGCTCCTCCAACAATCATTGCACAGAGCTCTCTGAGGTGAGTTTAAACCTGTGTCTTCTAGATACATATCTATAAAAGCATATTTCTGTCCATAATCATTCTTTATGTTCCTCAGTATGGCTCTTTCAGTTTTTCCCATCATGTTTCCATATCTTTGTCTGAGTGAGGCTCCCTTGTTGCCTGTGTGTGGCTACAATTTGTTTGGCCTGTGATGGATGGATTTAATACACACACAAAATTCTGAAATTTCATTTTCGTGTAGGTTATCATCAAAAAGGGAAATATTCACTCAAATGTCTTGTGGCCTCCCAGGTACTTGCAGATAGCACTCCCAGGGAACGTTGTGTGGATGGTCATACAGCAGAGGTTTAGGGCTTGCCTCTGTTCTGGCCTCCACAGATCCACAGTCATTCTATTTTCAGTGTCACAGATTAGGAGAGATTTTCTCCATCTGAAATATCTGGCCTGAGGGCAAAGAGCAAGTTGAATGGGTCTCTAATCCCAGTTCAACTCAAGCATTAACCAGTCTTTCCTTGAACATCTCCACTGACAGAGCTTTTTATCTCATTGATTAACTTTCTATGCAGTCTGTATGCAAGCCCCAGACTGTCTCCCTGTAATCTCCACCTATTGCTGCTAGTCTTCCCCTATCTGACTATCTCTTCGCATCATTCATCCCCATCCATCTGTACTGCAGTCTCCTTTTCTGGAAAAAAAAAAATCACATGGGTTCCTTCACTGCTCTTCATATGACTTTGTTCCTTTTACCTTTGCAATGTTGGTTTATATCCTATCTAGGTTGTGGGACCCAGAACTAAATGCACTTTAGTTACGGCCTTAGCTATATGCTCATGTGTTCATTCATTCATGATTTCTTGAATGTGTCTTTGTGCCAGAATTATGAGAGAAGCTGGGGAGAAAGGGATGAACAAGGCACAAGCCTGAACCTAGAAGAGCATTTTGTATGACAGGGAGGTCGGAGGCATATGTATTACCCTAATAAAATGGAAAAAGACTGTATATAAACTATTGTAATATGACATGTGAAAAGGTAATTATTTCTGTTTAAATAGTATTAGGAAAAGGTACAAATAAAATGAGGGTTACCAGCATGAATGACAGTGGAAATTCAAAACAAAAACAAAAACAAAAAGAATCTAACAAGCAAGAGAAAAGTAATCCAAATACAAAGCCATATAATTATAAAAGTTTACTTAAAAACATCTTATCTTCTGAATAAAGTGCCTCTATTAATAAAGCCTAAAAGCTAGTAATTTGTAGTTAGCTGCAAATCACACTGTTGCTTAATATCAGATTTACCCCCCATAAGCCTCTCGGAAAGGAGGACTTCAAAGTCAGGTACTTTGGGAAGTAGCTAAAGGAACTTAGGGTAGGTGCTATGAAGAAGAAGAGTCAAAAGATACCATGCTTGAAACTTTCAGATATTATTTATTCATTCGTTATTCAATCATAGTTTATTTAAGTTAAACTATTTATTAAGCATCTGCTATGTGCTTGACCCCATACTAGCATTGGGTATCTGGTGGTTAAATTAAAAAAAAAGTCAATACCATTCTTGTCTTGATGGAACTTCCAATATACTAAGGATACAGACATTAAGCAAATAATTACACAAATCAATATATGCTTACAAATTAATATAAGTATTCTACAAGAAAACAGGTCATACCATGAAGAATAATATCCACAATACTAAAGTGAAACCTGTTTACAGCTTTTGGGTCTCTATGTCTGTAGCATTACAATGTGGAGGAAGTAGCAGGCTTATACCCTGGGTGCATAGGTTTAAGCTTAATGTGAGGAATGTGCAAAAGCACATGATAAATCAGTATGATTTCACCAGGAGAGTGTCTTCAGGTGGGAATGAGCTCACCATCAATGGAAATGTATAAGCAGAGTGTGGGTTACTGCTAAATACTGATGCTTTGGAGAGGATTCTTCCAGTGGATGTGAGATTGGTCTCTAGCTTTAGGTCTTAGGGAGTCTTTCAGGTGGATTGATGGACATCAGTGGGGGAACCATTTGAGAAAGTCACATAATCCCCATTCCTCTCTACCTCACACCTAGTCCGTATAGGAGGCTGGAAAAAAAAAAAATCTGTCATTTTCCGTTCTGCCCTTTTTTTCCACCTAGGAAACTAAAAATAACCAACTTCTCCGGCACTGTCCTAGTCTCACTTAAGTGGCCTCAGCTTCAGAAGGCTGGGCTTCAGAGGAAAAATGAAGGGCTTCTAATAAGAAGAATAAGTCCTAGTCCCAGCTCAACAACAAACTGATTTCAGTCAAGTCACTTAGAGTTGATGTGAGGCTCAAATGAGGCAGGTTGGTAGTGAGGCAATTTCCCCCATGGTTAACATTTACATCACACATCACACAAGCTGTGGTCTCCTGGGCATTGCCCTTCTCTGTTCTGCATGTTCCTCTTCACACATGTCATGGCTTGTGCTTCCATTGCTACTTCCTGCAAAACATGAGGTTTTATCATTGGTAGGAAGCCTCATGTGAAGCAGACACACACCTAAAGTAAAGATGATCAGAGCCCGAAAAGCCTCCTACCAGGTACATTTCTCTTTCTGGATGCACCTCCAGAGAAAGAGGATAGGTAACAATTTCTCTAAACCTGGGTTATATCTTCAGGCACAACCCTTGACTATTACAGAAAACCCAAATTTAGAGGTAAACCAGGATGCTGAAGATTCTGGCAAAATAAAGAATCACAAGGAAATGTGTAAGTTGTGGGTAGTTGTTGGGGCAGGGAGGTTGCTGGAGAAAGAAAACTGGGGAGTCCTTGCAAGATACATTTTAAAGTCTAAAAAACTGTCACAGCAAAGTGACTGGGCTATCAGTAATCGCATCTGGAGTGGTTTTCAATGCTGGGTTCACATGGGGTACTTGAAATCATATTGAAAACTAGGTACCATCTCCAGAAAATTCATGGGCAGTGGGATTTTTGTAAACTCCTCCAATGATTCTCCATGTATAGTCAAGGTGAAAACCACTGATCTATGAGGCAGAAATGAGAAATGAATGGGGAAAAGACACAGGGAAACATATTTCATCTGTCAGGGAAGTCACTGATTTTGAGGGAAGCACAGAGATAAAATGCATAAATTTTCAGCAGGGTCAGTACATGAAGAGAGGACCTAAGAGTTAAGAGTAGAAGAATGCTGGTCATGGGCCTCCTCACCATTATGTATGCTTGTCTCCATGACCATAGTGCTTTGTAAATCCTTGGGTGCAAATTCCCCCAACTGTACATCCACTGCACTAGCACATTCCCATTAAACAGTTTACATGTACACAACACTTCACACCAACAGTGGGTAACCATATGTCTTACTTTACCAGGCCGACCATAAGAAAATACCACAAATTGGGTGGCTTAAGACAACAGGAATTTATTGTCTCAAGGTTCTGGAGACTGGAAATCTGAAATACATAGGTGTCACAAGGCCATGTTTCCCCTTAAATCTGTAGGTTTTTGACAGTGGTTTTGCAGTAATCCTTGGCAGTCTTTGGCTTGTAGCATAACTCAATTTCTGCTTCCTTCACACGGCTGTCTTCTTTCTCTCTCTCTGTCTGACTTTGTCCAAATTTCTTCTGATTGGGACACAAGTCACACTGAATTAGGGTCCACCCTAACCCAGCTTGCCTCCTCTTAACTGATAGCATTTTCAAAGACCCTATTTCCAAATAGGGTCATATTCATGGGACCAGGGGTTAAGATTTCAATGTATCTTTTCGGGGGACACAATTTGATCCATAATGTTTCAGAATAAAGAATAGAAATAGAATCAGTGAATCATGCATCCAAGTCTGTTGAATGAAAAACTGATGTAATGGTTGGAGATAATTCAGCTTTCAGATCAATTGTGAGTGTACCTTCTTCCTTTCTCACTGCTTTATGTACATTGTTATGTTTTACTATTATTTTATTTGATTTATATATTATATTATTTTCACCTTCTGATTGGGGTTTGGCTATTTCCCTCTGATCACTTCATCACAAATGAATAGTCCTTTTTATTTGTGTCTTTAATCATCAGTGGATTCTAAATCAAATGTGTTCTTTTTGGAGCCACCTATGTCTTTACATAATAACTAATTGAGACTCTGATCTTAAATGCAGATGTCATTTGTGTATTATGATCATTTTCACCTGGAATGTCCATTTCATTCACCACCTGTATTTGTATTTTTCTCTCTTTCAACTTTCTAAAACCACAGCCTCATTTTCATTCAAAATGTTTTTCCCTCCTCAGGGTGGATTGGGGCCCATGGAGACTAACATTTTCCCAGGTGTCCTTGTCTCCTCAGACCCACATTAGCAAAGCTAAGAGTCAATTAGTTCTGATGACTCCATCCTACATGAGACTTGGGTTTACTCCCATCTCCACAGTGAAATGGGAAACCACCATAAGAAGAGTCTGTAGATCTGAGCTATAATCCAGGCTCTGCAGTTATTGACTTTAATCTTGGGTACATTACTCACTCTTCCTTTCTGGGTCTTTATGTCTCCCTGTAAAATGAGTGGTGAGAATAAAAATAAGAATAACATAGTTTATTTTTTTCTGTGCTTCATGTATCATACGATATCTTATTTCCCCTTAAAACACTAAGTCTAGGTGTATTTTATCTCCAATTTACAGATGGAGACACTGAGGCTTAAAGGTTAAATTATCTGTTCAATGTCCCAAGGAGAGTAAATTATCAATTACATTCAAAATAAAGTCTGCCAGAATCCATCTGCAGAGCTTCAAAACACTGCACATCTGACATTAATTATATCATTTGCTCTTGATATTCAAACTTGAGAATATAGAATAATTATCTTCACTGTTCAAGTAACAACACAACACAACTAAACAAGAAACCACAAACTTCGGAACACAGTCTACCTAAGATATCCATATCACATCAAGGAACTGGCTAAGTATGGAATTTGACCCATGTATGACTTATTCCAAAGCTTCTGCACTTAATTTTTAAGCTATGCTACCTCAAGTAAAGACTGGGTGGTCTCAAATATCCCTTTTACAGGGTAACATTTTAGGATTCTGGAGCTTAGGGAAGCAGGAGGAAAGAAAAGAGTGCATTGTCATAGGTGTTGGGGGATGATATTTGTTACCCAGAAGGAAGAAGATGACTTCAACTCTTCATATCCACCTCCATCTCCTTCCTTTAATCACTTAGGTGGGCTGCTAAGGCAGCAGACCCTCGATGTGAGGAGTTAACTTCAGTGTTTTCAAATGGCAGGTGAAGACTGTTCCCTGCTGTTGCTGACATGGGAGCTGTGGGCAACGCAAGCCTTGATCTGTTACCCTTCTTCCTGACTGGCATCCCAGGACTGGAGGCCCAACATGGCTGGCTCTCCATCCCCTTCTTCACCATGTACATCGTGGCTATTGTGGGCAACAGCCTAATCATGGCAGCAGTGCAGGCAAACCCTGCCCTGAATGAACCAATATACCTGTTCCTCTCCATGTTGGCCATCACTGAGGTGGGAGTTTCTGTATCTACACTGCCCACTGTCATGGGCATTCTTTGGTTTGATGCCCGTCAGGTTGACTTTGATGGCTGCCTGGCCCAGATGTTCTTCATTCACACCTTCTCTTGCGTGGAGTCAGGTGTTTTTTGGCCATGAGTTATGACTGCTTTGTAGCCATCTACAACCCGCTGAAGTATACAGGCATCTTGACCTTACCCCATATCATCTCCATTGGTCTGGGAGTTACAATGAAGGGTGTGGCACTCATGGCCCCCCTTCCAGTCCTTTTGAGGCAACTGCCATATTGCCACACTAACATCCTCTCCCACTCCTACTGCCTGCACTCTGACCTGATCCAGCTGCCTTGTGCTGATACAAAGCTCAACAGCATCCTGGGCTTGGCCATTGTCCTGGTCACTTTTGGACTGGACTCACTACTCATCGTGGTCTCTTATGTGCTGATTCTTTACACAGTGCTGGGCATTGCCTCCAGGGAGGAACAGCAGAAGGCCCTTAACACATGTGTGTCACACATCTGTGCAGTGCTTGTGTACTATGTACCTATGATTGGTGTGTCTGCGATGCATCATGCTGCCAAGCATGCCTCACCCATGGTCCACACACTCATGTCTAGCATCTACCTCTTTGTACCTCCTGTGCTCAACCCCATCATCTACAGTGCCAAGACCCAGCCAATCCGACGGAATTGTCACCTTATTAAGCAAGAGGGAAATGCTTTTTTCATTCAAAGGAAACATGGACTTTCAGTGAATCCATAAACCCTGATGGTGTTTCTGGTATGGGAAAAATTCTACAAAAGGCATTTTGAGGAGAAATAGGGAGGAGGGATTCAAGGTGTTGCCACAGGCTTGGCTCTAGATCACAGGAGTTATTCCTAAGCCCTTTCCATCTCTCACACTGCATCCATGTCTGTGTCTGTGTGTGCTCACATGCATGTCTTTCTTCCCTAGCCAGATACAATCAACTTGAGGGCAGAGATAATGTATTTCCCTTTACCTTATTACCACAAAAATCCTAGCAAAGACCTGAAAAATAGTCAATGATAAAGGCTAGAAATTTAATGGAATTTGAAGTGAAATAAAATGAATGTACATTTTTAATGTATTAGGAAGAAATGAAGAGTATCCTCCAATAAGAAAGATCTTCCTAGGAGCATATTATGAGTGGGATAAGCATACTTTCTGGTGGCCACAGATAGTCATAGTTTATACCTGTTTTCCTTGGTATCATTAATAGTGCCCCCTTTCACTCTCAAAAATGTATGTATTTAGGCAATAAAGTATATGGTAGACCTGCCTGTGAAGTGAATTCTGTAAGGAACCCAACTCTTCCTCCACCCACCGTCAGAATGTCTCCACTTCCAGAGTTTATGTACCAGGAGACTCTGGGATGAGGAAAACCTGATTAAATGGTCACAACTTAGACACAGAAAAACATGGACAACATCCAAACATGCTGGCTTCAGATTCTAAAAATTCTAAGAAAAAATTCTGCTGTAGTAGAATCCTAGGCCCTATTTTTGGATAAACAGCCACTCCCAAATAGGTCTGATACCACCGTGCCTGGATACATCTTTTCTTTTCCCATGCCCTCTCCTTCCCTTCAGCCTTAGTAACCTCCCCATACCCTGAGGTGGGCATATTCTCATTTGCTCCCTTTCCCTCTGTACTGATCCCTCATCACCATCAGCATGACCTTGGTTGGTCCTGCCGACCTCTGCCTGTGCCTTCCTAGGCTTCCCTGGACACCTTTGGACATGGGGGAGACCAGCCTGACACCTCCTAAATTACACAGATCTTTGGGGCTGATACACTATGCTGGTTGATTGGTAGCTGGTCTCAGGTTTTTAGCCTCACTCACTTCAAGTCCTCCAATGATGTTTTCCTCAGCATATGCTTCTCCCAACCTCCTGCAGCTCACCATGGTCACCTTCATACAGTAATCCTTTTGCTGTGCACAATCTGTTTAGAACAGAGTCTTCAAATGCTTGTTTATGTAATCCCAAAAATAACTAAAGGTAAAAACACACTGTGCATCTTCTCGTGCATTTTCAGATTGACATCAAGTTGGGTAAGCATGCATTCTGTGTTATATTATAAATATATTCAGTTTAACATAAACTCTTTTAACACATCTTTAGATATCTAGTGAAACCTAAATTCATATTTTCAAACTGACCTCATGCATTTAACAATACATGAACATAGTATTTAACAGTCAGATATTTTAGGTATCTCTTTTCTCCTCTATTTTATTCTGCTAAAGATCATGTAGGGAATTTTATGTTTCAAACTATTTTAACACCCTGTTATAATATTTTGCAAAAGAAAATATGATATATGCTTAAATTTGATGCTTGAAAATTGTACATAAAGCAAATTTTGAAAGCATTTTCCTTATTGAGGTATTTTTACAATACTTACTAGTACACAACTGATAAAAAGCAAGCATAACATGCATTGTGATAAAAAAGTAATATTTTATTGGAAATTCATTTTTTAATGAAAGAAATGGGGCTTTTTTCCTTGGATCTAAAGTAAATATTATTTATTAATAGAATAAAAAACAGTTCAATATCAAGTCTATTTCTATTCATATTATCCCCTATCTGAAGATGTAAATACTGCAAGGCTTCATCACATACATAAGAAGATGATATTGCAACAGTTTTATCAGAGTGTATGGAATTAAACGGCAAAAACTGCATGATGCTCTATTGTCAAAAAATATTTCTAATGACCTAATAAATGACAATTTCATTGGATTTCATTTTACTGTTTTTTTTTTTTAAAGGAATGATGTTTAAACCATTTAACTTACATTAAACTATGTTACTGAGTCATTGGTGTCTTTCATATCATCAAAATCTATGTCAGTTGTCCCTTTTCGGGGTTTCTCAAAGATTTTTACACAATGGAGAAAGAGAAAGACTTAACATGCCTTTGAATGTTGTGCTTTTTTTTTTCCTTTGTAAATTGAGGGAAGTAAGATTATGAAAAGGTAGGAAAAAGGTGTAACAGAGACCCAATTAAACTGGGTACATTCTTGGGCAAAGTAAGTTAAGTAAAGAGAGTATACAGAAATTGAATATCTAAAAACTATTAACTTCAACCCATTTGTACTCTGGCACTTCTTAGGATGTCTTCTCTATTTTTCCTAGGAAAAATACAAACTGATGTATGTATTCAGTTTGAAGTCTACTAGATTAGATGCCCACCAATGGCAGCTTCTATAAAGTCTGATAACTGCCCTGGAGATACCTTGATCAAATCTCACCACAAAATACTAGGGAAGATTATTTTTCTGGAATGATACACAGGGACTTGTGAAAGAATATGTGTGTCTTTAACTGAGGAGACTGGTTCTGTACCTTATTTATTCAACTATTATTTTTTGAGCATTTACTAATTGCCAGACACTTTAATATTTAGTCAGATAAATATGTAATCATGAACATGTATGAATAGATGTTGGATGTATGATCAAATCTCAGTTTTAGCAGAGATTATTTTCAAAGCCATTTTTTTTTTTATTATGGAAATCTTCACTCCTGGAAATATGATTGCCTAGCAGTAGTGCTCAGAGAGCTGTCCAGATTATTCTGAATAGAGTTAGTTTTCTCACAATTCTTCAAGAACCTCAGACTTAGAAAAATCCAAAATGACACTTGCAAGACTTTTTTAATGCAATTTTATTGAGATATAATCACATAACATACAATCATTCAAAGTGTACAATCTGTTGTTCACTCTATCATCACATAGCTGTGAATTCATCACCACAATCAATACTTGAACATTTTCATTACTCCAAAAAATAAAATAAAGATTAAAATAAAAAGAACATCCAAAATATTCCATTCCCCTTCTCCACCCATTCTTCATTTGCTTTTTTTAATACAGTTTAATTGAGAGATATTCACACACCCTACAGTCATCCACAGTGTACAATTCATTATTCACAGCACCATCATACATTTGTGCATTGTCACCAGAATCCATTTTTTTTTAATTTTTATTTTTTAAATACAATTTTATTGAGATATATTCACATAGCATACAAACCATCTGAAGTATGGAATCACTGGCTCACAGTCTCATCACATAGCTGTGCATACATCCCCATGATCAATTTTAGAATCTTTTCATTACTCCAGAATACAACTGGTTTTTCTTTTAATTCAATATTCTTGAGATTGTTCACATACCATACAATCATCCAAATTGCACAATTTCCCATGATACCATCACACAGCTGTGCATCCATCACCACAATTATTTTTTTTCAAATTTTTAGAACATTTTCATTATTACAGAAAAGAAATAAAAACAAAAAATAAAATTCAAATCCTCCCATACCCCTAACTCCACCCCCTCCATATTGACTCATAGTATTGGTATAGTACATTTGTTACTGTTGATGAAAGAATGTTAAAATACTGGTAACTGTAGTACATAGTTTGCAATATGTATATAGTTTTCCCTATATACCTTCTATTATTAACTTCTAGTTATAGAAGGAGATTTCTAACATTGGTACAGTTAATCACAGACATTGTCCACCACATGATTCACTGTTTTATACATTCCCTTATTTTAACCTCCAACTTTCCTTCTGGTGACATACGTGACTCTAAGGTTCCCCTTTCTACCACATTCACACACCATTCAGAACTGTTAGTTATTCTCACAATAACGTGCTACCATCAGCTCTATTCATTTCCAAACACTTAAGTGCTGCAACTTACTGTCACACTTAAGTTCAGTCTATTTAAACATTCTGCTCATAATAACCAACCGCTCCCCTTTCTTTAGCCTTGTTCTATATCCTGATAACCTTATTTCATGTCTATGAGTTTACATATTATAATTAGCTGATATGAGACCATACAATATTTGTTCCATGTATGACTTACCTCACTCAATATAGTGCCCTTGTTTTCTTCATCAACCAGTTTTTATTAAGACAGTTTTGTTTACACAACATATGTTCCATCCTATGTAAACAGTCGATGGTTCCCTGTATAATCATGTATTTGTACATTCGCCCCCATTACCCCTACCTATATAAAGACATCTCCATTTCTTCCACAAAGAAGGAGGAAGAATTAAAGAAAGTAGGGAGACAAGAGAAAAAGAAAAGAAGAAAATAATAGCTAAAAAGCAACAAAAAGAAAGATAGAATTAAACTAAAGTACAAGAAAGAGTCAGACAACATCACCAATGACAAGAATCCCATACCCCTTCCTTGTATCCCCTTCTTATACACATTTAGCTTTGGTATATTGCCTTTGTTACATTAAAGGAAGCATAATACAATGTTTCTGCAAGCTATAGTCAACAGTTTGAATTGATTGTATTTTTTCCCAATACCACCCTATTTTTAACACCTTGCAAAGTTGACATTCATTTGTTCTCCCACATGTAAAAACATATTTGTACATTTTACCACAATTGTTGAGCACTCTAGGTTTCATTCAGTAACACAGTCCCATTCTTTATCTTTCCTCTTTCCTTCTGGTGTCACACATGCTCCTAACCTTCCTCTTTCAACCATACTCACAGTCATCTTTGTTCACTGTACTTATATTGTTGTGCTACTGTCACCCAAAATTGTGATACAAACCTCTCACTCCTGTTTTTTCCTATCTGTCATTAGTGCTCTCTTTAGTATCTATATTTCCTATAGCGCAGGTATCTTGTTCACAAACTCTGTCTTTGTCTGTCTGTCAGAGAATATTTTAAACTCTCCCTCATATTTGAAGGACAGTTTTGTCAGATATAGGATTCTTGGTTGACCATTTTTCCCTTTCAGTATCTTAAATATGTCACACCACTTCCTTCTTGCCTCCATGGTTTCTCCTGAGAAATCTGCACAGTCTTATCAAGCTTCCTTTGTATGTGATGGATCACTTTTCTCTTGCTGCTTTCAGCATTCTCTCTTTGTCTTTGATGTTTGATAATCTGATTGCTTAGTGAATTGCATAGGTCTATTCAGATCTATTCTGTTTGGGGTATGCTGTGCTTCTTGGATCTGCAATTTTATGTCTTTTATAAGAGATGGGACATTTTTAATGACTCTTTCCTCTGTTATTGCTTCTGCCCCTTTTCCCTTCTCTTCTTCTGGGACACCCATGACATGAACATTCATGTGCTTCATGTTGTCATTCAAGTCCCTGAGATGTTGCTCATATTTTTCCATTCTTTTCCTCATCTGTTCTTTTGTGTGTAGGATTCTAGGTGTCTTGTTCTCCAGTTCTTGAATGTTTTCTATGGCCTCTTGAAATATGCTGCTGTATGTCTCCATTGTGTTTTTCATCTCTTGTATTGCGCCTTTCATTTTCATACATTCTCCCAGTTGTTTTTTCAAACTTTTGATTTCTACCTTATGCTCACCCAGTGTTTTCTTTATATCCTTCATCTCTTTTCACATATCTTCCCTGAACTCGTTGACTTGGTTTTTGAATTGAATTATCGTATTTATTTGAAAATCTCTAACTGATTTTTTCATTAAAGTGAAGCAATATCTCAACTATATCTTAACTGAGGTGTAAGTTTGTTCCTTTAACTGGGCCATATCTTCATTTCTCCTAGTGTAATTTGTACTTTTCTGTTGTCAAGGCATCTAGTTTCCTTGGTTACCCCAGTCAGATTTTCCCATCCCTGAAAGGGTTCATCTCTCAGAGAGGGGCTATATTCAGTGTCAAGTTTCCCTGAGGGTGTGTCTTAAAAGATGGACAGACTTTCCTGTGAGGCCTCTAGCTGTTGTGCTTCTCCTAACCTGCCAAGCAGGTGAGACCTGTAAGCCTGTCGCTCCCAAATGGTGTAAAGAATGTGGTCCATTTAGTTCTCAGCTTAGGTTGTTTCTGTTTTGACTGTTTTCTCCCTGGCTCTGGAGTTTGAGTTCTGAAGGGAGGGTAGGCACTACCTCCTTCCTCTTAGGGAAAATACACCCCCTAAGGAGTTATCCTCTGCATTAGAATTGCTCCTTTTTCCTTCTGACTTTGTTATTTCCACCCTTGTCTGGGTCAGAGAATTGTGAACTGAAAATGGCTGAGGCTTTGTCCACTGAGCAACTCAGGTTGAGTGAGAAAAAAAGTAAAAGAGCCTTTCCATGGACCCCAGTTTCTCTCACCAATCAGAGAGAGCACTTGGTCTTCTGGGCTCTCCTTCCCAGGGCACAGATGTTTACTGGCTCTCTAAGGTCAGTCATCTCTAAAAGCCTCTGTATTATTATTTTTTAATTAATTTTCTTTTTCCATCAACCCTACGCCCTCTCCGCTGGTAGTTTCCTCAAGGTACTTTGTTGCTTGTAGGGGTTTGTCTATTTTTGTAGCTTGTATTCAGCAGTCCACATTTGTTAATTAAAACCCAGTTGGAACTGGGATGATCTATAGTCACTTGCTCCAGGACCGACGCATTCTCCCACAGCAAAGTCTTGCAGCTCAGCCTGCCATGGGGGGAGGGGGTTCCCAGCATGGTTCCACAGTTTTTGCTTACAGTTTTTATGTTGTGATTTCTGCCATTCCACCCAATCCAGGTTGGTGTATGAAGTGTTGACAGTCACGGTTGTCCCCTAGCAGTTGTTCTAGATTATTTACTAGTTGTTCCTGATTGTTTATTAGTTTCTCCAGGGGACTAATCAAACTCTGCACTTCTCTATGCTGCCATCTTGCCCCTCCCTGCCTGACTTTAAAAAACTATTTTTTTAAGAAAATTATCTAGTAAACCTTTGGGACAAATTCTATCTCTCTTAGGTACTGTGACTTTGAATAACAATCTCTCAATGAGAAGAACAACTTGCAAACCTGTAAGTTTAGACCTAAGCGGCACAATGTAGTAGATGCCAGTCACACATGGCTACTGACCACTTGAAATTTTAATTTCAAATTATGGTGTGTGGGAATTATAAAATACTTTGAGAACTTTGAAGATGAGTGCAAAAAATAATATAAAATATCTTAGTATTTCATAAATTGGTGTCATGTTAAAATGATAATATTTTAGATAAGTTGGGTTAAATAAAATATATTAAAAATGATTTACACCAGTTTCTTTTTACTTTTTTCATGGCTAATAGAAAATTTTAACTTACATATGGAGTTTGTATTATAATTCTAATGGACAGCACTAGGCTGGAGGTTAAACTGTAGAAACTAATAAGAAATGATAATGAAATAGAAAAATGAACCTAAAGTTATTTCCCAATATTCCTTTGTTTAATGAATTCTATGGTCTTAATGCTGTGAAATTCCTAGTATGAAAAGCAAAGAACAAAACACTTTATAGCAAGCTGCCATGTGCCTGAAGAACTGGAAATACATATATGTATAAAATATATAATATACAATATATAACATATTATATATGTGTGTGTGTGTATGCAATTATGAATTATCAGAAGTCAACTTACTCATAGGAAACTTCTTTTTCCTCTGCAGAAGTTGTTTATGTATTTATCTGTGTATAGAATTTGATTTTGTATTGATGTTAAAGCTGTAGAGCTGTAGAGTGATGCTGCTAGTTTACCTTATGTCTTTGTAAGAAACAAAACAAAACAAAACAAACAAACATACCCCTCCACATGCACATAGGGAAGGTATTGTGGTTTGTTCATAGTCATAGTCCTCTAAAGGTGGTTGGATATCTGGGGGACATAGTGTCACACTTGAAAACTAATCATAGGCATTTGGTGCCTGTGCCACATTTTAAAAACAAACATACTCACCATCAAAAGGGAGAAAACACATGCCAAAAATTAAAGAACCAAACAGGTTTTGTGTGATTATGTGAGCAATGATGTCTGGATTCCTCTAAGAGGACTTTTATGAGTTTTTCATATTTATTTAATTTGTTTGTTTTAAAAATTATTGTGGCAACACGCAAACTACAAAATTTTCCTATTTTAAACACTTGTATGTGAACAATTCAATGATTTCAATTACATTGATAATATTGTCCAGCCATCACCTGTATCCATTACCATAACTTCTTTTTCATACCAAACTGAAACTCTGTAACCATTAAGCAGTAATTCCCCGTCCCACCTCCCCCCACCCCTTCTAACCTCCAATTTACTTTTTGTAGGTATTAATTTGCTTATTTCAGATATTTTATATAAGCTGAATCATTGGATGTTTGTAATTTTGCATCTGATTTATTTGTCTCAAAATAACGGGTCTTCAAGTTTCACCCATGTTGAAGCATGAATCAGAAATTCATTCCCTTTTAGGGCAGAATAATATTCCATTGTTTGTGTGTGTGTGTGTGTGTGTGTGTGTGTGTGTGTGTGTATTTGTTCATTCATCTGTTGATGGACACTTGGGTTGCTTCTACCTTTTGGCTATTGTGAACTATGCTGCTGCTATGAACATTATTGTACAAGCATTTTTTTAAGTCTCTGTTTTCAATTCTTTGAGGTATATAGCTAGAATTGGAATTGTCAGGTCATAAAGTATATTGGTTTGAACTTGTATGTATCCTGGAAAAGACTGTGTTCAGATAAGATCAGCTAATCCATTCCTGTTGTATAGAATTATTGTGGGTGGGGCTTTTTGATTAGGTTATTTCACTTGATGCGTGTCCCAGGGTTGGTCTTAATCTTCTTACTAGAGCCCTTTATAAGAGTATAAATGTGCCAGAGAAACTAAGAGATGAAATTAAGAGAAGCACCAAGAGAAGCAAAGAGATAAAACATCCAGAAGCTGAGAGCAATGAAACCTGGGAGTTGAATGAACAGCATACACTGCCATGTGCCTTCCCATATTACAGAGGAGTCACGCTCACTGGTAGCTAGTAGCTGGCCTTCAGAGTCCATGCATTGTCTTGTTGATGCCTTGATTTGGAATTTTTGTGGTATCAGAAATGTAAACTCGTAAGCTAATAAATCCCCATTTGCAAAAGCCAACCCATTTTTGATATATTGCGTTTCATCAGCTGTAGCAAAACAAAACATATGGTAATTTAATGTTTAATGTTCTAAAGAACCACCAAAGTGTTTTCTACAGTGGCTATACCATTTTTGACATTCCCATCACTAATGTACTAGTGTTTCTATTTCTCCACATCCTCACCAACGTTTATTTTCTGTTTTGTTGTTGTTTTTAGTAGCCACCATAGAGGGTATGAAGTGGTATCTCATTGCGGTTTCAATTTGCATTTCTCTAATAGCTAATGATGTTGAGAATATTTTCATGTATGTATTAGTGTATTCAGTGAAATGTCTATTTAAGTCCTGTGACTATTTTTGTATTTGGGTTGTTTGTCTTTTTATTGTTGAGGTGTACATATTCTTTATATATTCTGGATATTATGCATTTTCCAAATCTTCCATTCTATGGGTATACTCTTTTCATTTTTGATGACGTCCCTTGATGTACAAATGTTTTCCCTTTTGATGAAGTCATGTTTATGTAATCTTTCTATTGTTGTTCATGTTTTTGATGTCACATCTAAGAATCCATTGCCAAATCCCTGGTCATGAATATTTGCTCCTAAGTTATCACATAAGTGTTTTACTATTTTAGCTCTTATATTTAGGTCTTTAACCATTTTAGTTAATTTTGTATATGGCAATTGGATAAGGGTCTTATTTTATTATTTTGCATGTAGTTATCTAATTTAACCAACACCAATTATTGAAGATACTATTATTCCCCCATTCCTTGTGCCTAGCACCCTTGCAAAAAATCAAGATATGTGGACTTGTTTCTAATCTCTCATTTCTACCCATAGGTCAATTTGTCCTTATGTCAGTACCACACTGTTTTGATTATAGTAGCTTTGTAGTAAGTTTTGAAATTGGGATGTGTGGCCTCCATCTTTATTCTTTTTCTTCAAATGTTTTTAGCTATTCAAGGACCCTTGCCACCCCATATGAATTTGAAAATTGGCTTTAAAATTTATGCAAAAAAGGCAGCTGGAGTTTTGATCAGGATTGTGTTGAATCTTTAAATCATTTTGGATGGTATTGACATAGCATTAATTAGGGTTCTCTAAGGAAACAGAATCAACAAGAAATATCTATACAATTTATAAAAGTGTCTCAGACAAGTGTGGGTATGCATGAGTCCAAATTCTATAGGGCATGCAGCAAACTGGCAATTCCATTGAAGATATCTGATGAACTCCTCAGGCAGCAAACTGGCAACTTCCATGAATATGTTCAATGAACTCCTCTTGAAATGCTTCACTGGTTAGCTGAAGAAGAAGTGAAGGTCCTCTGTCTTACTTAAAAGTCTTCAACTGATTGGATTAATTTCAGCTGGGGAAAGAGGCTGATTTGTATCTACTAAATGGGTCATTTTATCCACTTGGTTATTAAAATCATCTTCTGCTGAAGTCACCCTCTGGTGAGATTCATATGAGGCACAAATATGTTCATGTTTTTTGTCCACTCACAAATGTCTATCCACATGCTTCTTCCCCAGACTTCCTTGTCATCAATATTCCAATCATGTTCCTTCCGAGTCCCTGACCATCCAGCCAAACCACTGGCAACAGCCCATAAATCAGTATACAAACACACCTCTAGTCAGTTCTCCTTCCAAGCAAAGTGAACAACCAGGTGCACTGCTCAAAGTTCTGACCACTTAGAGGATTTCCCCTTACCACTGTCCTTTAGGGACATCCCAGAAAGGGGCTGTTGTGCTGCAGCTGTCCACTTTTGGGTGGTGCCTGTTTACCATGCAGAACCATCTGTAAACCAGGCCTGAATTTTCTCTTCCTCACTCAACTGATTGTAAGGAACTCCCCAAGATGCCATAGCTGTGCGCTGGGAAAGAGAAGGTAATGTGGCAGGAGTGGAGGCCATGAGCATTTGGTCCACTTCCTCATGTAACTTACTTGTGCCTGCAGGACCTGCTCAAACTCTACATTGTATATACAATTTCCATTTTATGATGGAGTGCTGCTGTGCATGCCCAACTTTTTGGCTTGGTGGGTCAGACAACACCCAGCTAATGACAGGTAACTCAGGTCTCATGGTAATTTGGTGGCCCATGGTTAAGCGTTTTGTTTCTACTTAGGCCCAGTAGCAGGCCAAAAGCTGATTCTCAAATGCAGAGTAATCTGCAGAGGATGGTAAAGCTTTACTCCAAAATCCTAAGGGCCTGCATTGTGATTCTCCTATAGAAGCCTGCCAAAGTCTCCAAACAGCATTTCTATTTGCCACTGGCACTTCCAGCACCATTAGATCAGCTGGATCATATGGTCCAAGTGGCAGAGCAGCTTGCACAGCAGCCTGGACCTGTTACAGGGCTTCATCTTGTTCCAGTCCCCACTCAAAACTAGAAGTTTTCTGGTCACTTGGTAAATGGGCCGGTGTAGCACACCCAAGGGAAGAATATGTTGTCTCCAAAATCTAAAGAGACCAACTAAGCATTGTACATCATTTTTGGTTGTAGAAGGGGCCAGATGCAACAGCTTATCCTTCACCTTAGAAGGGATATCTCAACATGTCCCACACCACTGGACACCTGGAAATTTTACTGAGGTGGAATGCCCCTGTATTTTTGTTTGATTTATCTCCCATTCTCTGCCACACACTAGATTACCAACAAATATAGTGTAGTTGCTACTTCTTGCTCACTGGGTCCAATGACATGATATCATCAATATAATGGAGCCATGTGATGTCTTGTGGGAGGAAGAAATGATCAAGATCCCCATGGACACTATTATGACATAGGGCTGGAGAGTTGATATACCCCTGAGGTAGCACCATGAATGAATGTATACTCCTGGCCTTGCCAGTTGAATGCAAACTCTTTCTAGTGGTCCTTACTAACATCTATTGAGAAAAAAGCATTTTCCAGATCAATAGCTGCATACCAGGTACCAGGGGAAGTGTTGATTTGCTCAAGCAATGATACCAGATCTGGAATGGCAGCTGCAATTGGAGTCACCACCTGGTTAAGCTTATAATAATGCACTGTTCTCCTTCAAGACTGATCTGTTTTCTGCATGGGCCAAATAGGAGAGTTGAATGGGGATGTGGGGGGAATCACCATCCCAGCATCCTTCAAGTCCTTAAGAGTGGCATTAATGTCTGCAATCCCTCCAGGAATGTGGCATTGTTTCTGGTTTACTATTTTGCTAGGCAGGGGCAGTTTTAGTGGCTTCCACTTAGCCTTTCTCACAATAATAGCCCTCACTCCATGAGTTAGGGAACCAATCTGAGGATTCTGCCAGTTGCTGAGTATGTCTATTCCAACTATGCATGCCCAAACTGGGGAAATAACCACAGAATGGGTCTGGGGACCCACTGGACCCACTGTGAGACAGATCTGAGCTAAAACCCCATCAATCACCTGACCTCCATAAGCCCCAACTATGAGTGGTGTACCAGAGGGACATTTTGAGTCTACTGGAATTAATGTCACTTCTGAGCCAGTGTCTAATAATCCCTGAAATATCTGATCATTTCCTTTTCCCCAATGTAGTTACCCTGGTAAAAGGCCATAGGTTCCCCCTGGGAAAGGCTGGGAAGAAGATCAACAGTATAAATTTTTGGCAGTGCAACAGGGTCCTTCCTCAAGGATACCCAGCCTTCCCTTCATTCAAGGGGCTCTGGATCTGTAAACTGTCTCAAGTCTGGGAATTGATTAAGGGGCCATGACTCGGTGTTTTTGTAATTCAAGGTAGACTTTTGTTCACTTGACCTAGAATTCTTCTGCTTATCAGCTCAAACAAGAATTTAGTAAACTGCCCATCCATTTTACCACTAGGTATTCCATGATCTACTAGCAAGTGCCATAAGTCTCTGTAAGTCAGATTATTTTGACTGCTTCCCTGAGCCTGTTTTCCATTATGGAAGCTATGGACACCTTGTCTTTCATGATAAACTGCTGCCACATGGCTTCTGCCAACTCCGGATCCAATTATCTCCATTGTGTTTAAGGATTCCAGTTCAGTGACAGCAGTTCCCACAGTAATATCTGACCCACAGAGAAAGGTGACTACAGAGCTCTTCAGGGATGATGGAGCTAGATTCACAAACTTATTCCTCACAGTCCTGGTAAAAGGTGTGTCCTCTGGACATTCCAGTGGTGAGCAGGTCTTCCATGATAAATCCAGTCTAACATTCCAATCTCTCTAAGCCTTTGAATCCTCCACATTGGACCAGGGCAGTTCTGCCATTTTGACCTCAGGTAATGCCAGCTTTTTCTCTTTTTCTGTTTTTAAATTATATTCAGTTTATTGAAATATATTCACACACCATACAATCATCCATGGTGTGCAATCAACTGTTCATAACACCATCATACAGCTGTGCATTCATCACCCCAATCTATTTGTGGACATTTTCCTTACATCAGAAAGAATCAGAATAAGAATAAAAAATAAAAGTAAAAAAGAACACCCAAATCATCCCCACCATCTTACCCCATTTTTCATTCAGTTTGTGTCCCCATTTTTCTACTCATCCATCCATACACTAGATAAAGTGAGTGTGATCCAAAAAGTTTTCACAATCACACTGCCACTCCTTGTAATCGACATTGTTATACCATCATCTTCAGGAGTCTGGACTATTGGTTGAAGTTTGATATTATCAGGTATTTACTTCTAGCTATTCCAATACATTAAAACCTAAGAGGTGTTATCTATATAGTGCATAAGAATGTCCATCAGAGTGACCTCTCAACTCCATTTGAAATCTCTCACTGGCTACCTTTTGATCCATGTTTCAGCCAACCACCCAAGAAAACTGCTAACTCCTTTTCTAACCCCTCAAGCTATAACATTACAACATTGAATGCAGATTCTCTGCTTAGTGGGCCCATATCAGTAAATGCAGCCTGATTCAACTTTTTATTCCTTCCACCATTATCCCACACCCTTACTATCCATTCCTATGCATATTCCCCTGATTTTTGTCTATATAAGTTGGAAAACTCATACAGTCTGTTTTGGAGTATAGCATATTTCCCCATGGGTCACACTTCATACCTCACCCTTTAGGGCCTGTAGGGACTTTAGTCTAGTCATAGGTCTTGAAGCAAAGACTGGTGGTGAGGGTGGGTCATTGAAAGAATTACAAGTATCCCTCAAGATATTTGCTTCAGGACATTCTGTTGCGGTTTCACCTCATGAAACAAGATTCATGTCTCCAGACAGAGGAGTGAGGGCTACTTCCTCAGGGGAGTTGATTAGCAGGCACTGAAGGGTTAATCTCTTTAGGTGGAGGTTGGATGCCAGGCTCCTCAGGGCAGACTGGAGGTGGGAGGGGGATATTTCATCAGGACACACCACTGCAGGTATATCTAACAAAGACTCAGCACAATCCAGGGTTCCAATGTCCTTGCTGCCATTATTAGGAATCCACATGTCCCCTTTCCAACTTTCAGGATCCCATTCTTTTCCAATCAATGCCTTTACCCTGCAAGGTTGAGATTTTAGTTTGTGTTGTAAATCTGCTACTTGCACAATGAGACTCTGGGTCTGGTTTTCAGAAATCTCAAGGGTGCAGCCACAGGAAATAATATTTTCTTTCAGAGCTCACATGGAAAGCTTTACATCTGTCATACAGCACTTAAGTTTCAAATTGGAAGACTTTAGCTCATCCCTTTCTCTTATAACTTTATACACCATGTCTAAGAGCAACCAGCCAACATCATTATACCTCTTAACTCTGCAAAACTCTCTTAAGGTGTCAAAAACACTGTCACCCAGAGCCTTGCTTCATACAAAAGTATGATTAGGAGAATCAAATTGTGATATTTTGCATGTCTCCATTGCCAACTCACACCATGGACTGTCAGTGCCATCTTGATTTTTGGAAATGAAGTCACTAGTGCCTTTGAATCTAATCAGAGCAGAAAAACAATTGCAAAAGCCCATTATAAGATTCTGTTTCTCAAGAACCACTCCTGCTACCAAGTTGTATTAGTTAGAGTTCTCTAAGGAAACAGAATCAACAAGAGATATCTATAAATATAAGATTTATAAAAGTGTCTCACACAACTGTGGATATGCATGAGCCCAAATTCCATAGGGCAGGCAGCAAACTGGCAACTCCAATGAAGATGTTCAATGAACTCCTCAGGCAGCTAACTGGCAACTTTGATGAATGTGTTCAATGAAGTCCTCAGGAAATGCTTCCTGAAGAAGAAGTGAAGGTCCTCTATCTGTCTCGCTTAAGTCTTCAACTGATTGGATTAAATCCAGCAGATCACATTCTCTCATTTGGAATACATGCCCTTCATTGATATAATCAGTCACAGCTGCAGCCAATTGACAGATTGGCTTATTAACCATCCACAAATCTCCTTGCAATAAGGGTTAGGTCAGTTCTTGTTTGACCAGACACCTGGGTTCCATTACCTGGCCAAGTTGACATGTGAACCTAACCAACACAGACATCTTAACAATATTAAATATTTTCATACATCAACATGAGTTATCTTTCCATCTTTCTGACTCTTTCAATGGTTGTATGGATGAAGCTTAATGGATGTTTCAAATGTTGAATCAGAGGTAAAATGGTAATGAAGAAGTGGAATTGTAAATCTGCTTCTGGTTTGTTTGGAACTTGGTGACCTGCCTTGATTATTAAAAAGAAATCTCATGGTGGTCTCAAGTAGATGACTTTTTCTCTGTAAAAAGTAGAAATTCTACATCTATATAAATTAACCAAGAAAAGACTGGGAAGGAAAGCTTTGAGTGGCAGCAAATTGACAGATTTTTGAGTGGCAGGAAAAAAATCAATGTGTATGTAAGTTCTGACAGGACAAACACGTCAGAAAATAGATAATTAAATTGGGAAATTCCCTCCAACTACAAACTCTTTCCCCTGTAATTCTCTTTCTTGTCCAAGGGTTTATGACTTTTCTTTCATTGTATGAATATCAAATATTTTTTGAACACACAGGTTGATATACCTTTGTCTCCAAATGAAATATAAATTAAATTGCAAAATCTTTCAAATTACAGAATCTTATAATGGGGTTTTACAATTGGTTTTCTACTCTGATTAGATTCAAAGGCACTAGTGACTTCATTTCCAATAATCAAGAACTTTCTCTATTGACTTGCTTATATAAACTAATAATTACTTATAAATCTAAGATGTGGGAAACTCAAGCATGTACAGAAAAAGGGGAAATTTAACTCCTAAATTGGTAATTCTGCTTTCCTTTTAAGAAAAACTATCCTGCAAGAAAATATTTACTCAAAGAGAGTCCAGCCAAATTGATATTTAAATGGCTAGAACCTAGAATTCAAGACAAATAAAGAAATACAAATAGATATCAAGTTAGAAATTTGTTGTCACAAAAATTCACTAATAAAATGCTCATATTAAGACTTATAAACATCATGTAAAATGTCATAATGTTTTTAAACTAAATACAGAGGGATTGAATAAGTACTCAAGTTCAGTTAGTATTCCTACCAAGGGATTACACTAGATTGATATCTTTAAAAATGTTTTATTCTGAGTTTCTTTCATTGATATTAATCCCATGTGGAAAATAATGCTGAAATATAATTTTGTTCTATAAAGACTTGGGATTTTTTTCTCATTACAAATCTAACAATTAGGGGTTTCAATATTTTCTATGCTAATTTAGTTCCGTAAGTCAAAATTGTTTCCAAAAATATATGTTTATATTAATGCACAATTATTTATGTTAAACTAATTTGGAAAACTGATGTCTTGAAAAAAATGAGTGGTTCTTGAAAACTTGAAATTCCATGACAGGCAGCGATTGACTCCATTTAAGGCATTACAATGGAGTAGCTTGTTAGTGGTAGAGCCAGGACTTGGGTGACACTTCCACAATACATTTTTCAAATAATGGAGCAATTATGATGTTATTTTTATGATGTTTAGTCTATGGAACAAGTAATACTTGTGTTCTATCCGAGACCAGTCATCTCTCTCTCTTTCTAATACCTGCTAATACACACCTTCTCCCCCAAAGTAAATTCAGGAAATACAGACACACTGAGAACACAGCAAAGCAAGGGAACCTTGATTAGTGGCTGAAACTTTGATGTGACTTGGTTGAGAAACCCTTGATCAGGAAAGGTTGGTTTGGGTAGCCTAAGCTCTAAACAGCCTCTGTATATGCTTCTAAACCACAGCTTAAAGCCAAGTCTGGATCCTGCTGCCTTATTCAAGTAGAGGCCATAACACATCCAATAGTGAGAAAAAAGAGACAAGGAATGAAGTTTTGTCACAGCCCAGATGAGAACTGGCTTATTTTAGAACTTTATCTAATGGGGTGGGGCTGGTGGACCTTTGGTAATGGTGCTTCTCCAGATTACACCCTCTGTTCTCACCTCTGCAACTTAGCCAGTAGACTTGAGCACTGTTTCTTCTTAAGGTTAATGTTTGCTGGTGACCAGGCTTATCGTATTTAATCCTTTCTCCTGTTAACCTTTTGGGCTTAGCAACCATGCTCCTGTGGATCAAGGTTTTAGCTGACTCACTGGAGGAGAAAATCACGATCCTGTCATATAACTATTCACATCACCTTTATGGGACCAAGCACCAAACTCTTAACAGAGCTCTGGTATTTTCATCTTGGACCAAAGAGACAACTATCCCCAAACAGTCTTTATAAATGACCTGTTTTTAACTCCAGAATTTTCTGAAATGCTGCAAGACAATGCATTACTTTATAAAACCCAAATACACATCACAGCAAGTTGAGATTTATCCTCTGTTATATTTTCAAATATTCCCACTATTGCCTAAATAGATAAATGTCAGGCAACCATATCAAAGGCAAAGTAACATGATACCAGCAATTTTAGAGATAACATAAAAAAAATTAGTGTAGATCCCCAACCACTGACACTCACTATTACCACAGAAATCTTAAAGTTTACATCCTCAAATCCCTCTTTCATTTCAGGCTGATGAATTAAACACTGTACAAATGAATCTTTCTTTCACTGGGATAAAAATAAATTATGACATTCCCAAGTAATCTTTCCTTTTTTATTTTTCTTTTTAATAAACTTTTAATTTTATTATAATTTTAGACTTAAAGAAATATTATGACAGTATATAATGTTCCTATATAATCCACACCCAGTATCCCCTATTATTATCCTATTGCATTAATATGGTACATTTGTCATAATTAATAAACAAATATTGATAAGCAATTACTCAAATTCCATATTATTTTAGATTTCCTTAGTTTTTGTCTAATGTCCTTTTTCTGTCCCAGAATCCCATCAATTATAGCATAATACCCTTAGCCTTAATGCCTCCTTAGACTCCTTTTGGTTGTAGCAGTTTCTCACAGTTTATTTTTGATGACTTTGACCATTTTGAGTAGTACTTGTCAGGCATTTTGTAGAATGTCCCTCAATTGTAATTTGTCTGCTCTTTTTCTCATGGCTTGACTGGAGATATGAGTTTGGGGGAGGAAGACCTCAGAGGCAAAGTGCTCTTCTCATCAGAGCAAACCAGGGTACATACTTATAGTATGACTTATCATTGTTGATAAAGGAATGTTTGTCAGGTTTCTCCACTATAAAGTTACTCCCCCCAACATTTTTCATGTTGTATTCATTGGAAGAAATTCACTATCCGTAGCACACTTAAGGAGTAGAGACTTATGTTTTAGCTCCTTGAAGGCACAGTAGCTAGATACTATTTGGAACTCTTCCAGATGAGGGATTTGTCTGTTCTCCCTTTTAAATAATATCCTGTGGTTTGCCTACTGTATCCTCTACATGCCCAAGCCTATGTAAACCACTGATCTTTTTACTGTTTCCATCATTCCACCTTTTGCTGAACTTCATATAATTGGAATCATAATAGTTTGCAACTTTTATAGACTGGTTTCTTTCACTTAGCAATATTTATTTAAGATTCATCCACGTCCTTGCATGGATTGTTAGCTCATTCACTTTTTATTGCTGAATAGTATTCAATTGTATGAACATACCTTAGTTTCTTCATCCATTCACCTACTGAAGACATCTAAGTTGCTTCCAGTTTGGGGTTCATTCTTTTTTATGCTCATTATTTACAAAAGGGTGCCTGGATGGAGCTGGGTTCCTTCGTCTGTAGTGGTAGCCTGGCTGCCTTGCATTTCAACTAGTGTAATCACTTTAGGATCTCTGGAAATTGATATTCAACCTCATATCTCTTGTAGAGCTTATTTAAATCAACTTACAGATGGTCAATAAAACAAAGAAATTCAAATTCTTAAACAGATTCTACAAATTTTAAAACACACAAACAAATACAAACAGATTTCCATAATAAAATAACCAGCATCGTAATCTACATCCTAGACAATGAATAACTGTATAAATTCTGCTGGCTAAATTCCTGTGGTCAGAACACATGTAGGTAGTCTAGCTTCTTTGCCCTGGTTACCCTACTGGGTTGGTATGCTCTGTGACTTTCCCTTGCAAAAAGTATTAAATCTTTAAGCAAGAGTAAATGTTTACCTAATCAACACTCAGCAAAATATCAGCAGACCCAGTGGCCACATGAAAGAAGTATAAGATTGAGGTGAGGGGTAAAATCCCCCACATCTAGAGGTCCTTGGTGTTTAGAGTTTTTTAATTCAGTTTTATTGAGATATATCCACACTATACAATCATCCACAGTGTACGATGAACCATTCACAGCACCATCGTACAGCTATGCCTCATCACCACAAATTTTTTAATATTTTCACTACTCCAAAAACAGAAAAATAAGAATAAAAAAAAGAACACCTGAAACATCCTATCCCCCATCCCACCCTATGGTGTTTAGAATTGAAACTGCAAGTAGTTATGCCGACAATATTGGTTGGGATAGGAATTTATTTTTCAAACCAGGATATATCTTTTGTCTCAAGGTCTTCATGAGGATCTACTTTGCAGATGCAGAATCCCTTGAATATCACAAATTTTGTGCTAGAAAAGTTTCTGGTAGAAAGGATGTGGCCTTAATGATCACAGAAAAACTTTTATAGGCTCTTGCAGAACTGTTAGTTTCACATGAGACAGGGAAAAGGAGCTACAGTTGCCAGAATGCCAAAGTTGAGATGCCTGAGAGAAGGAGTGATGACGGCAACATAAGAGTTGTTTTCTATCTCATTTAACCAAGCTCACAGAAAAGAATATCCAAGAAGGAAGCCAAAGCCTAGACAATGCAATAAAGCTCACCTGACTGGCATAATTTATAAAACAGGTTAAAGTTTCACGAATTCAGAACCCACCTTCTTTTTTGGATATTGTAGATGCCACCTGCTAAAAACCAGGGCCATGTAATATTGTCTTAGCAACATAATTGGCTTTATTTTCCAATCATTATTTTCCAATTCTGATTAAACTGTTCCCTTAATCTTATCACTTTTACTCTTGAGTCATAATACAGATATATTCCAGCATCTCTAATGCATATTTCCTTGGGAAAAAAGGTGGAGAATTCCCTGTCGAATCTGTTTGGTTTTTACACTGTAAATGATGGGGTTCATCACAGGAGGTGCCAGCAGGTAGATGTTGGCCATGATAACATGGACAAGTGGAGAAGCATGCTTGGCAAAGCGGTGAGTCATAGATACACCAACCATGGGGACATAGAGAACCAGAACAGCTGCAATATGGGACAGGCAGTTATTGAAGGCGTGAAGTCTCTCAGCCATAGAGGCTACCAGCAGAACACTTCTCAGAATCATTACATAGGAGAGCACAATGAGCAGTGGGTCCATCAAAATAGTAAGCAAGATGAGAGCAAATGCATACCAGCTGTTTACCCGAATGTCAGCACAGACTAGGCGAATCATGTCCTGGTGGAGGCAGTAGGAGTGAGAGAGGAGGTGGGAGCGGCAGAAGGGCAGGCGCTTGAGTAGGAACAGACCAGGCAGAACAACCAGCACACAGCGGCAAATGATGGCTAAGCCAATCTTGCCAATGACTTCATTGGTGAGGATAGAGGTGTAATGGAGAGGGCGGCAGATGGCCACATAGCGGTCAAAGGACATAGCGAGAAGGACAGAGGATTCCATGAAAGAGAATACATGGAGGAAGAAGAACTGGGCAAAACAGGCTTCAAAGCTGATCTTACGAATGTTGAACCACAGGAGCTGCATGACTGTGGGCAGGGTGCTGAGGGTGAGACCCAGGTCAGTCAGGGCCAGCATGGAGAGAAACAGGTACATGGGCTGGTGGAGGGATGTCTCTGTGCGGATGACGGTGAGGATGGTGGTGTTGCCCACGATGGAGATGGTGTAGAGACAGCAGAAGGGGATGGAGATCCAGATGTGGGATGACTCCAATCCAGGGATGCCCGTGAGGATGAAGTAGAAAGGGTCTTGGGTGTTGTTAGTTACCTGGGACATCACTGATGAATGCAGGAGTAGAATCTGTGTATTCCACAGTAAGAAGCTCATCAGTGTGCTACCGCCAAAGAGTCAATCCAGGTCCCAAAGATGTGTCTGGAATTGCTTTTCTTAACATCACTGAAACATACACTTACCAGTTCTCTAATAATTCTGGGTTATAATGCCATAAATTTCTACTTAAAATGAACGCTTTTATTTTCAACTTTGATGTCCTCTGCTGAGTATTACAAAATAGTTTTAAGCTTTCTGTAAACTACCGTAATACACTTCTGTCCCACTCCTTTATATATGTTTATGTACATATATTTACTGTATTTGTTTATCAACTGCAGGTGTTCTCAATAGTATTTCAAATAAATTTATAATAACCGATTGCAAAGATTTCTATTAGTCCTTTTTTTTAATTGACACCGCAATAAGGGTAGAAATGGTATTGAGAGAGACAAAATTTTCAGAGAGGACCCAGGCTTCTTGCTTCAGAAACTGTGGGTTATAGTGACAATTACTTTTTTTTGGAGCACAATAGAAGGAGAGTACAGGTTCAGTGTGTGCATGTTGAGTTGGTATTCATAGCTGTTATCCACAGAAATGACAGTTAAGCAAATCGATATAAGACCTAAAAGCCCAGAGATGTCTGATAGTAGCTTTCTTTGGTATGTTGATGGTAGTTGAGAAACTAGAATTTGGAGTCATAGCCTAGGCAAGAATTTAGGGTGAGAAAAAAAGTAGTGCTGGAACAGGTATAAGGTAATTTGATTTTCAGTATATTTCCTCTGTATTAAATAAAACATAATTTAGCAGTTGCATAGATATGGAAGAAAAAGCAAAGAAAATTGTGAAGGACTTTTTAGAGATGTGAAAGCACCACACACGACAATGAGAGTCCTGGAGGCCAAGGAAATAAAGGTAGTAGTATTACATAAGATAGGTACTGAGTAGCATCAATTCAATTTACGGAGATGAATATTGATGAGAAACTTTTGGAAAGATATTTCAGTAGAGCGATGTGAGTAAGTGAACTGACAAGTAAATTGATGTGAAGAATTGGAGTTTCTATAGATCATGCGTTTAGTATCTCAATGAAGTTTTTTTTATTTAAATAAAGAAACGAGTATAAGTTGACTAAATGAGTAATTATTAAATTTTTAGAATGTTCTGAGTATGAACATTCTTGTCACAAATTGCACACAGCATATAACGGGTTCCTAGGCCCCACGAAGTCTAACCACATGTCCCCTAAAGTACCCACATGTGCTAAGCTAGGAATCCTGGAATATTATTAAACTCAAGAATTTGGAGAATAAGGCAAAGTAAAATGAGGGAAAATGGGAAAAATAAAGCAAAGACAATCATGGATTTTTTAAATTAAAAAATTCAAACTGAGATTAAAAAACACATTTAGCAATTATTTCTTTGAAAGGGCCAAAGTAATTTAAAATTTTCCTGTCAAATATGATTCAGAAAATGAAATGGAATGAGAAAGACAAGAATGCAGGGAAATTGTAGAGGACAGGAAGAAGTAACCAACAAAATAGTTAACAATTTCTTCTAGGATTTAATCTATAAACCAAAACACTAGAGGTAAGAGCAGAGCAGAAGTTTTTGAAATCTCCTAGCATTGAGTCCTAATGGACATGGGCTAAAATGTCTGAGGTATAAAATGTTCTAAAATATTCTAATTAAGGAATATGCAAATCAGAGAGAAAGTCATTTGCAGAAGAATAAAGGAAAGAAAACCCTTGAGACATATGGCACTGGAGCCCATCCAAGCACTGTGCTAGGGGCAGGGCCTGTTCATGTAGACAGAAAACAGCAACTTGGTGATGGCTAGATGCAGCCGTCTAGCTTGATACTATTAGACATTTAATTATTGAACCGCTGCTCTGATCCAGGCGCTTCTGACCTTCATTTGGGTTCCTACATCATTTTTTTGATGGGATACCCAAACTTTTTCTTTCATGTGGTACTTCAAATTGTTTCCATGCTTCAGTTGCCTTTGACTTGGGTAGTATGTATACCACAATAATAGAAATATTTGTTTTTTGACAGAATCATGTTTATGATCTAACAAGTTCATTAATTGTATTGTAAAAAATACATTTTTTTCCTGAATTGTAAAAAAAAAAGAAAAGAATTACCAAAAGTAATTTGAATTTTGTAATTTAAAAAATCCATGATTGTCTTTGCTTTATTTTTCCCATTTTCCCTCATTTTATTTTGCCTTATTCTCCAAATTCTTGAGTTTAATGATATTCCAGGATTTGAGAAGATTCTTCAAAACCAAGATAATAGGCTTTCTGTGTGACTTCCAAAACCTTTCTTTCAAGCCTCAGTATTTCATACTTTAGTCTGTCCTCCACAGGTAAAATATGACATTGTGTCGTGAAACTGAGACAACCCGTGCATAGGCTTAGCTATGGAGGGTGGAAAGTAAGGCATGACAAGAGTGGGACAGCAACAACATGATTTGCAGAGACTTCCTATGTGTGAGGCACTGTTTCCAATCTTCAATTATTTTAAATCCCTTAATTTAATGATTACCTAGTTTTAAATTATGAGGAATAGGTTGTTATTATGAAAGAGTGATTTTTTTTTCTTTGAAAAGCAAGAGAAATATTGAAGGAACAAGTGGTCTATCAATTGTTTTGTAGTTTGAGTAGAAAATCATAAAGGGCTCAGTGAAGGCTAAGATGGGTGATAAGAATATTTCCTACAAGGCATATGGTGCTACTGGTATAGAACAAATGCAGGAAATGCTGCCCTCCACAGTAGGATCTGAGTGTGAACCCAGTTGCAGGCATAGTGGAAACTGATGCAGAATAGGTTTTGGGAGCAGTGTGAGGCTCTGGAGGGGAATGCTGGAAGCATCAAAATGTAGTAAACCGAGAAGTGACATCATCACAATTCTAGCTGAGAGAAGGGGGAGGTGAGAGAGCAGAAATAAGGTTTTCTAAAGAGAAGCTAGTGAGAAATGTGTGAATGTGTCTTTGTATGTGTAAGTATGTGTGTGAGTGTGCAAGCACATGTGTGGAGAGGTGGTGTTGGGATGAAAAGAAGACATGGCAGATACACCATCTGAAGTCCAGCAGAGAAGAAAACAGAGAATCTGAGAATTTCTACTTGGTTTTTTTTTTTCTTACCTCAGGACAGACCTAAAGCCAGTGTCCATGTTAAGAAAATGAAAAGAAAAGATTAAGGCTTAATATCAGTAAAAACTGGATAATAACCTTACTCTGTTATATGACATTTATTTCTACTTTCTTAAGTGATTCTCCCATAGCTAAAATTTTTAGGGACTCTTTTCCAGGCGTGGTTGTTAAGGACACATCTATCAGGTAGGAAGGTATTTTATTTACATCTTTGGCATTCTTCCAATGCTACATTTTGCTCCTTGAGAGATAAGATCAGTTGATAGCACATATTGATGAAATAATTTATTTACCTTAGCATAAGCATCTAACCGTTACTCAGGAGTGGTGGCCTGGCTTGGAAAACACAAGGGCTTTGTGGTTTGCAAGCCCCTGACTGGTTCATGCTGATTCATTCCCTGTACAGATGCTTTTATTTGATTCTTTCCTTGAATCACCCTCTTTAAGAGACATTGGATGAGCCATGTGCTGGGCAGAGAGGAAGACAAAGTGGGAACAAAGGGGATATCACCCAAAAGGGGCGTATTTTAAGGGCAGTATTTGTTGATAGATGACCCATTGGCCATTACTAACATGCACTGAAAACACTTTGGCTTCAATGGCCACAGGTTAGGTGTAAAAAGGTATGATGGCTCCGATGCAACTCTGAACTAAACAGGGGGAAAGTGAAAAAAACCTCTGGATGGATCACTTCATGTCATGTTCCCTACCAATCATGTTTCCCCATCCAGTCCCACCTCCTCTCATTATGTGTCTGAAGGTGGGTCTGCTTCTCTCTTTGCCTCATCACTGGACAGCATCTCCTATTCTCACACCCATGATGACCTCCTCCCCAGGTGTCCCCTTCTCTCAGCACTGATCATTCCCGGGGCAGTGCAGCCTCACCTGTGTGCTCTCTGCCTCCCCTCAGTGCTCTCTCTCTGGCTTCTGTTCTCTGCTCTGGGGCTGGATGTGGTTATATGCACCGAGAATCCCTGGTTGAAACAAAGGAGACAAGTGGGGAAACCCCTGGAAGGATCTAGAAGGAATATGAGGACTGTGCTCTGAGACCTGAGGCCCTAAGGGACAGAACCAGGAAGCTAATGAATTATTCAGAAGAGACCCCGGCAGCTGCTTCCAATAAACAAGAAAACTTATTATAGTCCTGTTCCAATTACTTGAGAGACTGTGATTTGGTTCTGGAAGGGAGGCAAGTTCTCTTAAAATTACTTCTGAGCAGCTCACCTGCAAGAATGGCTTATCCTAGGGGACACTGGTAAAAGGCAAATTTGAAGGACCATGTCTTGCAGGGAGACTTGCATACTTTCCTTAAGGAAAATGTTATTGTCAGAGATTGAAGATTTGTTTTCAGTTTACTGAAAAAACATCTAACTCATTTAAGTTTAAATATGAGGTATGAAAAATAACTTGATTAATGGATTTATATTCTACTTCCCTCTAAAGCAACCCCAAGAAACTGTTATAGAAAATATCTTAAGATATTGGGAAAGAAAATTTAAAGCCAAGAAGTAATATTTCTTAACTTCAGTGACTGTTTTGGTTTGCTAAAGCTGCCATAATGCAATATACCAGAAATGTGTTAGCTTTTATAATGGGGCTTTATCAGTTTACAAATTTACAGTTCTGTAGCCATGAAAATGTCCCAATTAAGGCATCAACAGGATGATACTTTCTCTAAAGAACGGCCACTGGCATCTGGAAATCCACTGTCGGATAGCAAGGCACATGGCAAGCATCTGCTGATCCTTTGCTCTGAGTTCTGTTGCTTTCAGCTTTTGACTTCAGGGGCTTTCTCAGCTCCTCCAGGGGCTTTTTCTCTCTACACTCTCTAAACTTCTCTGGGTGTTTACTTCTGAGCTCTCTGGGCCTTTTCAGTCTTTTATCCTCATAAAAGTCTTTATCCTCAAAATGTCTTTACTCCGGTAAATGATTAAGACCCACCTTGAATTGAGTGGGTCACATTTAAGTTGAAACTTCCTAATCGAAAGTCGCAGAATAGATCTGCACCAATGGGAATGGATGGAAAGAGCATGGCCTTTTCTGAGGTTTATAACAGCTTCAAGCCACTACTGTGACTATCCAGACATCTAGTTTGTGAAAGGAAAAATAACAGTAATAATAAATAAAATAGCAGCTAACATTTACTGAGGGTACAAAATGCACCAGCAATTGAGCAGAAGCTTGCATAGAAGTGTGAAGGAGGAAGATTTTGTGAGGTGATGTGGAAAGGTCCTAGCCCATATTCTGGCAGAGGTTGTGCTGATGATCATCATTAGCTCTCTTCTGCTAACTACCATAGCTGTCTGGTTTTGAAAGGAGTTGCTATGTCAAAGCAGATTTGTACTTTGACATTGTAATGCCAACTCAGATATGGACAAATTCAGATTGTAGCTTGAAGGTGATGAGGATGTATTACAGATCTCTTGATGGGATTTCCTCTTATTGGTACTGACTGCTATGTACAGCGTGGCTGGCTTCTTCTCCCAGCAAGGCTGGTTCAATGCTCAGGCAGAAAGTGGCCATGATGAGTATCATCTAGAGAGGTTAGTCCTAGGATTTTATCTGTGGCTTCATCTAGTATGTACTACACCCAGGTCAGGGGAGAGGGCAGCCGTTTGTAGGTTCACAGTGAAAAGTTGCTCTTCATTTATCACCAAAAGCACAGAGAGATTCCTGAAATTGCAGCTTGTCTTAGTGATTCTTCCCGTATCCTGGCTTCTCTGCTTCTTGGAATCATTTGGGGTTCAGGAAAGCTCTACCTCCTCACCATTCCCATGGCTGCAAAAGGGAAATTATGATTAAGAGCAGAGTATAAGGTTATAAACCTTAAGATTGTAGCAATTACATAACCAATACAATTTTGGGGCAAAGACCTTGGGAAGTATAATTACCATTAATACATCTTTTTTAGTAATTATGGATCAAAAGCCACAATTTAAAGTGAAAATAAAAAGTATATTTATATGTATAAAGGTAAAATTGATAAAATTGAAAAAAATGTTGATAATATTGATAATTCTTGAAGTTGAATGAAGAGTACATAGGAATTCATTATACTGTTTCTCCCCTTTTATGTATGTTTGAACATTTCCATAATAAAACATTTAAAATAAAATACAGAAGATGGTGGTGGGCTAGGAAGTCCACTATTTCTATTATTATTTATAGCAAGGAATTAAAAATAGTATTTCAAGAAATAGAATATTAAATTTATATGAGGTCAAAATTATAAGAGTATCCTCTAGATCAGGAGTTGGCAAACTATGGCCTTCAACCCAAATCTATTCTGTTGCCTGTTTTTGTAAGGCTCACAAGAATGGTATTGAGATTTTTAAATGGCTGAAACTAACAAATGCAAAATAATATTTTGTGACATGTGAAAAATATATGAAATTCAAATTTCAATGTCTATAAAGTTTCATGGGAACACAGCCACACTCATTTGTTTACATGTTATCTATGGCTACTTTCACACTATAGGGATAGAGTTGAGTAGTTGTGACAGAAAATATATAGCCTGCAAAGCCTAAAACATTTACTACCTAGCCCTTTATAGAAAAAGTTGCTGACCCCTGAAAATAGACATAGGAGATAAGAAAAGTTAAAAGAAATGGCAATATAAACACATATGGCAAGAGGTTCACACTTACTAATAATAAGAAAAATACAAATGGAAATCAAATGGAGATATGACTTTTTATCATCCTGTCATCAAAATCCAAAACCCTTGGCAAAGGTGCAGTTAAATAAGCACTTCCACAATTTCAGATAAGAATGTAAATAGGTACAACTTCTATGGAAGGCAATGACAATAATGTACTTATCAAAATGATAAATACACAAAATCCTTCAATCAGCAATTTCACTTCTAGTACTTTAACATAAAAATGCATTTACAAGTGTGCAAGCTGACATATAAAAGACTATTCTCAGAAGCACTATTTGCAAGAGATAGATCTGGAAACTAATTAGATATTTACCCACTGGGAACTTGTAAATGAATTCTGGTAATATGCAATGTACTAGAGTTCACACAATGAAATATTAAATAGCTGTAAAAACACAGTGTTGTTTTTCATGTACTGGTTATGAATGTTCTCAAAGATATATATGCATATTAAAATTGAAGTAGAGAGGAATGCACAGTTTTTACTGGAAAAAGCATAATTGTATACAATTTCCTGCTCATGCATATTTTTTCCTAAAAGAAAAGATTTGTTGCTTTTAGGAAGAGAAACAGAAATGATTGAAATAGACTAAAAATGAATATTTTTAGTATATATGCATGCAGTTCTTTTGAAATTTGAGGCATGTGAATGTCTAAACTTGTCAATAAAGTTTAATTAAAGATATGGGTATACAATAAATCATCACTGATATGAAAAGTAGCAGAAAAGGAATTGAATAGTTAACTAAAGCATCCTAATTTCTTTATTTGAAGAGGATGAAATATGTTTTGAATTACTTTGAGTTTTGTAAACTATATATGTTAAATTTTTATCCATAAGAATAGAAGTGCAATTTATATGTGTAAAACAAACAGGGAAACATGATTTTAAAAGAATAAATCTGACAGAAGTCAGAAAAGTAGCAAAATATGTAAATCAAATATGGACAACAGGTGGATTGAACAATGCATTTATCTAAGTTAGTAATAATAATACAACTTTAAACTCATGGGGACAACTAAAATAGGTGAGAAAACAATAGCAGGGAGAAATTATATAAAAAAAAAGAATATGGAAAGCATACGGGTAAATTGTAACTGCTATTACAGAGCAAAGAGCAATGCAGCTACAGAAGGGTAAGTGCATGAGACATCAAGTAATTCCGCTAACTTAAAAATTTTCATGAATTTGAGACATCTGGATTTCAGGAAGGCAGTATGATGACACATAGACTCAAAGCTGAAGTTTTGTTGAGACTCACTGTGAGGCTAAATTGGATACAAACTATCACTTCTTACCATCACACAGCCAGATGCTTATTCCACTCACTCTAACAATGTCGAATATAAATATGTTTTTTTAAAATACTCATTTTTATTGAGATATAATATTCTTAGATTCAAGTTCCCACTTTATAAGTGTACTGCTCAATAATTACAACAAAATAAATACCTCCTGTGCCCTCAACCCAGATCGAGAAATATTACTAAGCCCTGATGGTAGGTGTTGCAATTGTTGATTTATTGTTCTTTAGTTGTTAATTCAATCAAGGTTTTTAATCATATTTTTCAAACATTGTAAATCCTATTGATTTTTGTTTTTTCATCTACTTGTTACATCAGTTATTAAGAAAGGTGTAATAAAATCCATCACTCTGTTATGGGCTTGTCTACTTATTTTTGTATTTCTGACAATTTTTGCTTTAGATATTCTATGGCTATGTAATTGGGTGCATGGAAATTTAGAAATGTTTTATCTAACTTGCATATTGTTTTTATTATTCAATGTTCATCTTTATCACAAGGAGTTCTTCTGCCTTGTAGATTAATTTAACTGATACCTATATTGCTATCCAGCTTTCTTTTGGTTACTGATTGCATGGAATATATTTTTTAATCTCTGTGCTTTACATGTTTCTATACCTTATATTTAAGTTATCTCTTAAAAGAAGTTAATTTAATTTTAATTGTGTAAGATAAAATTTGTTCTTAGCTGGAGTATTAAATTTGTTTATTTTTAATGAACTTAGTAATATAAATGGCCTTGAATTTAAGATCTTACTATTTTAAGAAATTTATCCCACTCTTCTCACATTTCTTGTTTTATTTTAGATAATATACTGTGTTTTATTATTCCATTTTTCCTTTATGTCACATTTTGATTAAATATTAGTTTACTATTCTTCTTGTGGTTATCTCTGAGATAAAAATATATGTCTTTGGCTTTATTAAATCTAATTTATATTAGTTTTTTACTTCTTCCTGGGCAATGTTGGGACTGAAGACAAATTTAACTCTATTTGCCTCCTCCAAACTTTTGTCCTTTCAGAGATATGTATTTTTTCTATATTTAATTTAAATATACACATTACGATTTTCATACTATTCATTTATATTTACTCAAGTGTTGTTCTTCATTACCATCTGTGCCCTTGTATTCTACCAAAAGATCACACTTTAAATTATCACCATGATAGATCTCTCAGTTTATTTCAATTCAATTTTTAAATTATATTTTTTTTTGTGCACAGAATTACAGGTTGGCATTTATTTTCTATAGGTTTTTGATGATATCATGCAATTGTCTTCTTGCTTTCACTGTTTCAGTTGAGAAATAAGCTTTTAGTCTTTTTTATTGATGATTTCATGGCAATGCTTTTTTTCTTTGATTGCCTTTAACATGTTATCTTATTTTTTAAATTGTGATTGTTCACATGCTATACAATTATCCTAAGATCCAAAGTGTACAATCAATTGCCCATGGTACCATCATACAGCTGTGCATCCATCACCACAAATTTTTTTTTGAACTTTTAGAACATTTTCATTACTCCAGAAAAGAAATGAAGATAAAATGGAAATTCAAATCCTCCAATACCCCTAATGACCCCTCCCCCTTTATTGACACATAGTATTGATATAGTGAATTTGTTACTGTTGAGAAAGAATGTTAAAATACTAGTAACAATAGTATGTAGTTTGTAATAGCTATATTTTTTTCCTATATGCCCCCTATTATTATTTTCTAGTTATAGTGTCATGTATTTGTTAAAGTTCATGAAAGAGATTTCTAATATTTGTACAGTTAATCATGGACATTGCCCACCACAAGATTCACTGTTTTAAACATTCCCATCTTTTAACCTTCAACTTTCCTTCTGTTGACATATGTGACTCTGAGCTTACCCTTTCCTCCCCAAGCACACACCATTCAGCACTGGTAGTTATTCTCACAATGTGCTACCATCACCTCTGTCCATTTGCAAACACTTAAGTTCACCCTAGTTGAACATTCTGTTCATAATAAGCAACGATTCCTCATTCTTTAACCTTGTTCTATATCCTGGTAACTTATGTTTCATATTTATGAGTTTACATATTACAATTAGTTCATATCACTGAGACCCTGAAATATTTGTCCTTATGTGTCTGACTTATTTTACTCAATATAGTGTCCTCGGGGTTTCTTCATCAACCCATTTTTTAAGACGGTTTTGTTCACATGCCATACATTCCATCCTAAGTAAACAATCAGTTGTTCCCTGTATAGTCATGTATTCACCACACTCACCACTATCTATATATGGACATCTCCATTTCTTCCACAAAGAAGTAGGAAGAGCCAAAGAAGTCCACTAATGTGAACTTTGAAAAATGTAAAACAAATGGTTTATAATGTAGAATGTAGGGGATCTAGCAATAGAGAGCAATTAAGGAGGGGGGAACAATAATCCCGGAAGAACATTTAAGCTATTTAACGTTCTGGGGATGCCCAGGAATGACAATGGTCTGTTAATTTCTGATGGATATAGTAGGAACAAGTTCACAGAAATGTTGCTATATTAGGTAACTTTCTTGGGGTAAAGTAGGAATAGGTTGGAAGTAAAGCAGTTATCTTAGGTTAGTTGTCTTTTTCTTACTCCCTTGTTATGATCTCTTTGAAATGTTCTTTTATTGTATTTTTTTTAAAATTTTTTTTCATACAGTTGATTTTAAAAAGGGAAAAAAGTTAAAAAAAAAAAAACAAAAAAAAAAAAACAAGGAAAAAATATGTAGAGCCCCCTTGAGGAGCCCGTGGAGAATGCAGGGGTATTGGCCTACCCCACCTCGGTGGTTGCTAACATGACCACAGTCATAGGGGACTGGTGGTTTGATGGGTTGAGCCCTCTACCATAGGATTTACCCTTGGGAAGACGGTTGCTACAAAGGAGAGGCTAGGCCTCCCTATAATTGTGCCTAAGAGCCTCCTCCCGAATGCCTCTTTGTTGCTCAGATGTGGCCCTCTCTCTCTAGCTAAGCCAACTTGAAAGGTGAAATCACTGCCCTCCCCCCTATGTGGGGTTAGACACCCAGGGGAGTGAATCTCCCTGGCAACGTGGAATATGACTCCCGGGGAGGAATGTAGACCTCGCATCGTGGGACGGAGAACATCTTCCTGACCAAAAGAGGGATGTGAAAGGAAATGAAATAAGCTTGAGTGGCAGAGAGATTCCAAAAGGAGCCGAGAGGTCACTCTGGTGGGCACTCTTACGCACAATTTGGACAAACCTTTTTAGGTTCTAAAGAATTGGGGTAGCTGGTGGTGGATACCTGAAACTATCAAACTACAACCCAGAACCCATGAATCTCGAAGACAATTGTATAAAAATGTAGCTTATGAGGGGTGACAATGGGATTGGGAAAGCTATAAGGACCACACTCCACTTTGTCTAGTTTATGGATGGATGAGTAGAAAAATAGGGGAAGGAAACAAACAAACAAACAGACAAAGGTACCCAGTGTTCTTTTTTACTTCAATTGCTCTTTTTCACTTTAATTATTATTCTTGTTATTTCTGGGTGTGTGCTAATGAAGGTATCAGGGATTGATTTAGGTGATGAATGTACAACTATGTAATGGTACTGTGAACAATTGAATGTACGATTTGTTTTGTATGACTGCGTGGTATGTGAATATATCACAATAAAATGAATATAAAAAAAAAACTACAAAAAAAACTACAAAAAAAAAAGAAGTAGGAAGAGCCAAAGAAGGGAGAGACAAAAGAAAAAAAAAACAAAACAGAAAAAAACAAACCAACAAAATACACGACAGCTAGGAAGCAACAAAAGGAAAGATGGCTTTAAACTAAAGTAGCATAAAGAGTCAGACAGCATCACCAATGCCAGGAGTCCCATACACCTCCCTATTGTCCCCCTCTTACATGCATTTAGCTTTGGTACATTGCCTTTGTTACATTACAGGAAACATAATACAATGTTTCTGTTAACTATAGTCTCTAGTTTGCATTGATTGTATATTTCCCCCAATAGCATCTTATTTTTAACACCTTTCATAGTTGACATTCATATGTTCTCCCACATATAAAAACATGTTTGTATATTTTATCACAATTGTTGAGCACTCTAGGTTTCACTGAGTACTACGGTCCCAGTCTTTATCTTTCCTCTTTCCTCCTGGTGTCCCACATACTCCTAACCTTCTTCTTTCAACCATACTCACAGCCATCTTTGTTCAGTGCATTTACATTGCTATGCTACCATCACCCAAAACTGTGTTCCAAACCTCTCACTCCTGTCTTTTCCTATCTGTCTGTAGTGCTCCCTTTAGTATTCCTGTAGAGCAGTATCCTGTTCATAAACTCTCTCACTGTCTGTTTTCAGAGATTATTTTAAGATCTCCTTCATATTTGAAATACAGTTTTGCTGGATATAGGATTCTTGGTCAGTGGTTCTTCTCTGTCAGTATCTTAAATATATCACACCACTTCCTTCTTTCATCCATGGTTTCTGCTGAGAAATCTGCACATAGTCTTATCAAGCTTCCTTTGTATGTCATGGATAGCTTTTCTCTTGCTACTTTCAGGATTCTCTCTCTGTCTCTGATGCTTGATAATCTGATTGTTAAGTGTCTTGGCATAGGTCTATTCAGATCTATTCTGTATGGGGTATGCTGTGCTTCTTAGATCTGTAATTTTGTGTTTTTCATAAGGGATGGGAAATTTTCATTGATCGTTTCCTCTTTTATTGCTTCTGCCCCTTTTCCCTTCTCTTCTCCTTCTGGGATATCCATGACACATACATTCATGCATTTCATGTTGTCATTCAATTCCCTGAGACATTGCTCATATTTTTCCATTATTTTTCCTATCTGTTCTTTTGTGTGTAGGATTTCAGATGTCTCGTTCTCCAGTTCCTGAGTGTTTTCTTCTGTCTCTTGAGGTCTGCTGCAGTATATATCCATTGTATCTTTCATCTCTTATGTTGTGCCTTTCCTTTCCATAGATTCTGCCAGTTGTTTTTTTGAACTTTTGATTTCTACCTTATATTTGCCCTGTGTTTTCATTATACCCTTCATAACTTTTGCCATATGTTCCCTAAGCTTGTTTGAATTAATTTAGCATTATTTGTTCCAATTCCTGTATTTCAGTTGAAGTGTATGTTTGTTCCTTTGACTGGGCCATCACTTCATATTTCTTACTGTAGGCTGTACTCTTCTGTTTTCTAGGCATATGGATTCCTTGGTTACTCCTATTGGGTATTCCCAGAACAGGCTCAGATCTCAGAAATGGGCAATATTCAATATCAGGTTTCCCTGAGGGTGTGTCTAGAAGATTTATACCCTGTGAGGGCTCTAGCCGCTGTGCTTTTTCTAACCTGCCCAGCAGGTGGCATCTGTCAGCCTGTCACTTCTGACTGGTGTAAGGAGGTGTGGCCTGCTTAGTTTCTGTTTCGGCTGTTTTCCGCCAGGCTCTGGTATCTGGTTTTGAAAGGGAGGCTGGTAGCAGGGCTGGGCATCACCTCCTTCCTATTAGGGAAGATACACCCCCTAAGGAGAGATCATCGGCATTTAAATAGGTTCTTTGACTCTCTGCCTCTGCTATCTCCACCCTTGTCTAGGTCAGAGAGCTGTGAACTGAAAATGCCTGTGGCTTTCTCCACTGAGCACTGCAGGTTGAGAGAAAGAGAGAGAATGACAGAAAGCCCCACTTCAGTGCCAGTCCATGCCTCCCCCCCCCCCACCCCCAGCTTCATCCTCCAGCAAGAAGTAGCACATGGTCCTCTGGGCTCCTGTCCTGGTATAGAGAAGTCCTCCAGCTCTTTAAGGTCAGTTGTCACTAAAAGCCTCTGTCTGCTTGTTGGGAATTCATAGCTTGTATTGAGCAGTCTCTGTTTGTTAATTAATACCCCAGTGGGAGCTGGACTGAGGTATATTTGCTTATTCAGATAGTGCTGCTATCACAGCAAGGTTTTGCATTTCTGGATGCCATGCGGGGAAGGGGGTCTCAGCTCAGGTCCTCAGTTTTTACTTACACATTTTATGCTGTGATCTCAGGCATTCCTCCCAATCCAGGTTGGTGTAGGATGTTTGGAAAGTCACAGTTGTCCCCCAGCAGTTATTTCAGATTATTTACTAGTTGTTCCTGGTTGTTTAGTAGTTGTTCCAGGAAGACTAACTAACTTCCACTCCTCTCTATACCACCATCTTCTTGGTCTCTCAACATATTCTCTTTATTTTTACTTTTCAGCAATGAGACTATGAAATTAAGTGTTACTTTTTTTTTATTTATCCTCCTTACAGTTTATTTTACTGTCTTCTGAATCCTCAGATTAGGTTTTATTTCAGTTTTGGAAAATTTATAAGCTGCTATATTGTCAAGTTTTGCTTTTGCCCTCATACCTACTGTGACTCTAAGTACATGTTTATTAGACATATTCCATGTGCCTTTAAAATACTTTTAAATTTTTAAGGTTTTAACCTTTACTTCTCCACATTTTGGATATATTCTTAATTATTCTCCAATACCTTGATTCATCCTTCAGTTGTGTCTGTTATGTTTCAACCCATACGTTCAGTCCTTAAATTAACTTTTTAAATTATTCATGAATTTTACTTCAATAATTTTCTTTTGATCTTTTAATAGTTTCCAGGGTGTTACTTAAATCTACACCTTGAACTTCAACTTTGAAGTTATATTAATAAAAATAATTGTAGTGTCAGTGTATGATAATCCTAAGATCTGGATTTACCTGTATCTAATCCTTTTCTCTGTTTACTTTTTTCTCTTAATTTTTGTTCAAATCCTGTTTATTGGATGTCTGGTTAGATTGGTGTTTTTTACATTTTTAAAATTTTTATTTACGTATTGTATGTTATAGTTTTACAGAAAAATCTTGCAGGGAATACAGAGTCCCCATATCCTCCCACAAAGTTTTCCCTATTATTAACATTTTGCAATAGTGGGATACTTTTGATAAAATTTATGAAATAATTTTATTATAATTATACCATTAACTGTAGTCCATAGTTTATCTTAGGATTCACCATTTGTGTTATACAGTTATATGGTTTTTTGAATATCATATATACAACCTAAAATTCCCCATTGTAACAACTTTCAAACACACAATTCAGTGGCCTTAATGACATTCACAAAATTGTGCCTCCATCACTACCATCCATTACCAAAACTTTTCCATCACCCCAAGTGAAACCGCTGTACCAATTAAGCATTAACTCTCCAATCCCTACCCTCTGACATCCTGGTAACTAGTATTCTAGTTTCTGTTTTTATGAATTTGCATACTATAGTTATTTCATATAAATGAGATCATGCTATATTTGTTGCTTTCTGTCTGGCTTATTTCACTCAACAGCTATTCAGGGTCATCTATGTAGTAGCAAGCATCAGAACTTCACTCATTCATATGGCTGAATAATATTCCATTTTATGAATGTGCTTGGCAATTGTGAAAAATGATGCTATGAATATCAGTGTGCAAATATCTGTTTGAGTCCCTGCTTTGAATTCTTTTGGGTATATGCCTAGAGGTAGGATTTCCAGATCATGTGGTAATTCTATACTTAACTTTCTGAGAAGCACCAAACCATTTTCCACAGTGACTGCACCATTTTACATTCCCACTATGAACTAATGTTTTTGTTTCTCCATATCCTCTCCAAAATTTACTTTCCATAAAAACATCACAGCCATTCAAGTTACTGTGAAATGTCATGGTTAGATTTTTAATGAATGCCATGAAAAAGTTACGATGACAATATGAGATGCTGGTTATTGTCTTCTTGCTGAGAGTATTTACTTTTCCTTCTGATTAGAGAGACTATCTATTCCAGTTTGGATGAGGGGCACAGGATGTATTCCTTTCTGTTATAAATCTGGGAAAGTCCTGGGAAAACTGGGTTGGTTTTTAACCCTAATTCTTAGAGACAATTAAGGTAATGAAATTAGGTGCTGAGGTGATTTAAAAAAAATTGTGAGGGCTGGTCCATTTCTGGTTTTCCTTTACATCATGGTATAGATGTTCTAGAATACAACTAAATGCCTCTGACCCCTTTTCCTTTTAGGTCCCTGTGTTCCCTCTTTTGCCCCCCTGTTTCTGTCTCTTTAAAGACTGCTGTAGTCTCTTCTCATTTTATCAGCTATTACTTTTGAATTCACAAAGGCTGTAATGGGGAAATGGAACCGAACGCCTGGCTCACTTGTCTAGGCTTTGCTTATCTTTGGTTTCTTGGCTTCTTCATCCTCACTGCCTTCATTGCTCACTGAAGTGATTTACAAAAATATATTCCCAACTTTTTTAGTTGTTCATGGCAGAATTGGTCTGAAACAGTACAAACTTCCCTTGGAAAATGTGGAAATGCTCATAATATTTCATGCATTTTCTCACATTTATGATTGTGAATTTAGCTTCATTGCACTTCTATAGCCTACCTGCATCAGATGATTAGTAATTATTTTCTGTGGAGGGTACAAAAGATTAAGGTAGTTTCAAAAAACATAGATCTTAAGTGAGAAGAGCAAGTATAAGGATAGAGAAAGGAAGGGCAAGCTTTACAGTTTCCCAGAGAGTATAATAATGGATTCTCCTCATTACTCAAATATATAAGGACCAGAGACTTCTAGACTTTTCTCACAGTGAAATTGTCCAGGATCCTGTCTTATCCTGAGGTTGTCTCACAGTTTGTTTTTGAGTCTGGATCTCTGGACAATAGAGATGAAAATTGCAGAGAATGGAGCTAGAAGGGGCATCATATATGAACGAGTATTTTCTAAGATGGTGCTGACAGATTTCTACCAAATTGAACATGATCTGACAATCTAAGGACAAACTCTATCTACCCTTAGAATAACAAATTTTCTAATGACCTTCAGTATAGGAATAATCAGGTTTAAGTGGCCTGAGGATTCACATTGCAATCTCAGAGAGGAAAGAGTACTTAAGTTGATTCTGATTTTCTGTCTAACCACCTGACAACTGGTCCCACCATCTCTCCTTATACTTCTGTATTCAGACACTCTAAAGACATCTTTTCCTCTCTTCTTCTAATATGGAATCATTATTCCTTCCTTTCTCAGGTCATTTGTGTGATAGCCTTTCCTGTGGGTTTCCCTGCTTGCTTCCCCTGAAAAATTCTATGTCCTCTGCATAGTTCTGTCATCCAAGTGAGTCCAGTGAAGCCAGGGTGTGGTTATAGGCAACTTCAGGTCACCAGGCAAGAATCCATGGTAGCAGGGTTTCTGGGACCTTGATGGGAGATTCACAAAATTAACTTTTACAAAAAGTTCCTGTATGTTTTTGGCATCATTACAATGCACAGTAGAAGCAAACCATTTAAAATTAATATGCAAAAGCTTTATTTTCTTGTTGTTAATTTGCAGGTGGGGTGTTATAAATTCTTTTCAAAATTGGTTCTGAACAGCATTCCAGGAAGAACAAAGTACAGCAGAGAAAGACAATGTAGAAAAAAACAATTTTTTCTAAACATGAGGGAAAGAAGTTGTCTACTGTCACTGATTTATCTGTAGGGTCTGGAATTGAAACTGGCTCAATATGTTCCTTGAAGAGTAACTGAGGGGATCCAAGGAACTGCAGGTTTTGCTCAATTGACACTATAGTTTTGAAGTTAGTAGCCCAGACTCGAGTCTGACCCTGATTAATTCCAATGCTAGCTCTTTAATTTTTTTAACTTGGTCTCTGAGAAAGATGCTTACTATTTCTAAGCCCAACTTTCATCAGAAAAATAACAATTGCAGTAAGTCTGCCTCATAAGGATGTTGGGGAACTAACTGAAATAATAACATAAAATGCCTAGTGTACATTTCCACCTCAAAAATTTTAGTTTCTTCACATGAAAATATAAATATAAACTTACTGCATTGTTTCAAGTGTCTACAAACTATTATTCAATTGGAAAGAAAATATTAATGTCTATGAAGAATTTTGCCTTTAAAATGGTTCCTGCATCCTGGATGGAAGTCCTCTAGAATTTCCCATCATGAACAGGATTTGGAATCTTTGGGTCCCCCAACTTGGGACTTGGTGAAGTTGGGTGAATTCCACATCACTGCCAGTACTGGAAGCCTGTAGTATGTTCCCCTGCTATTGAGTTTAGACACCAAAAATTCAGGTGAACGTAATCCACTTTAACTCATCTCTCACTAGCACAGAAGGGCTCAATAGGGTTTCTAGGACACTTTCCAATTCCAGATTACCTTTTCCTTATAGAGAATGCTATGCATTTCCAAAAACATTCTTGTTGCACCCTTGCTCCAGATGTGCAAGGAAAACCTCATGTCATACAACACATTTCAATACAACATCAATTCTGTAAACAGTTCTGTCACATGTAATCTATCCCCTCCTTGTACCCAAACACTAGTTTACTGCCAGGTTATGGGGAAACTCCTGTTAGACAAGATATTTTAAGGCAACATCAACTGAGCAACATGCAATCTAGGACCCCCTGTGATTACATAAAAAAAATCCTCTCTTTACATTGGCCCCTGGCTAAACAATAGCCCTCTTCTCTAATACCATTCGGACAATGCCACAGATGGGTCTCCTTGGTTTTAATGCTGTAAACAATGGGATTGATGACAGGTGGGAAGAAGAGGTACATATTGGCCATCATGACTCACAGCAGAGGGGACACATGGTGTCCAAAGCAGTGAACCATGGACAATCCAATGATAGGCACATAATGAGCAAGCACAGTGCAGACATGTGAAACACAGGTGTTGAGTGCTTTCCTCCGCCCTTCCCCAGTGGCAGTATGCAGTACTGCGTGGAGTATGAATCCATAGGAAACCACAGTGAGCAGGGAATCCAGCCCAAAAGTAGAGATAACAGTGAAAAGCCCATAGATATTGTTTATAGAAATGTCCCCACAAGGTAGATGGATAAGGTTGGGGTGTAGACAGTAGGAATGGGAGAGGGCATTATGGCCACAGAAGTTCAGATGCCTTAAGAGCAGGGTTAATGGGGCAATGAGCATGATGCTCTTCAGCCCAATGACAACTCCTGTGCCAGTGATGCGGGGCAGGGTCAGGATGGCTGTGTAGCACAGGGGGCTGTAGATGGCCACAAAATGGTCCATAGACATGGCCAGTAACACAGCAGACTCCCTGATGGAGAAGGAGTGGATGGAGAATACCTGGAAAAGGCAGGAATCAAAGCTAATTTCAGTGATACCAAACAGGAAGACACCTAGGACTTTAGGCAGACTTGATGCAGAGACACCAACCTCAGCCAGTGCCAACATGGCAAGAAAGAGGTATACGGGCTTATGTAGTCCTGGGTCTCTCCTGATGACATGAAGAATGGTGCCATTCCCAAGGAAGTTAATGCTGTCCATCAGGCAGAAGGGGATGGAGATCCAGATGTGCTCTGCCTCCAGTCCTGGGATGCAAACCAGAATAAATTTTGTAGGTAAGAACCCCAAAGGGCTATTGAAATTCTTCATGTTGAACCTCATCCCATGAGATCACAACCTGAAGACTGGAAACAAACTGGTGAGATTATATTATCCTAAAGAAAGGTCACTGGGCATTAAGTAAAGAGAAGAAGAAAACTAAGTTCACAGCTTCCTGTGATTGAAGGCCTCATGTCTGAAAACTGATAGATGACCATTATTAGAACATCTTCAGATTGAAGGGGGTACAGTCTCCATCAAATGGAAGTTCTAGGCTGATGGAAAATTGTTGCCTTAAATTGTATTGTGCCTTGGATCAGCTAAGGTAGAAATGTCTGTTTTGTTGTTATTGAGAGACCTGAACCCGGAGAGCTGGTCAGACAGATGTGAGAAGAGAAACCCAGCATATAAAATGGAATGATATCAGGACAAGGTGGAGAAATTATTGATAGATACATAGATAAAAGGCACATAGCACAGTATATAAAAACTGCTCAAATATATCTGATAAATGAATATAGATATACGAATAGTTGAGGCTAAGCAAGGCTGAGAAAATTGCAGTGAACGGAGTCTAGAACAAGTGGTAAAAGAACTACACACATAAAGGATGGATCTTGGACCCACACTGGGCTTAGCAGTTATGAGCTTTGGGAGGAATAGGAAGCAACTAGAATCAGGTGCAAAGTCTTGGATGAAGCAAGAAGAGAAGCAGGTTGGCAGATTTGTACACTGATTTTAAGACTAAGGTATTCTCCAATCATTGTGCCGAAAATCTCTCTACTCACAAAGCTCCAAGATAACTACCTTATCCACTGGGACTTCTTTCTAGCTAAAATATGTCCCTGAATATACTGAATCAACAATGTAGGGAACTTAAACAGATTTTCATGGAAACCTCTTCTGGTCAAGAAAGAAAACAGCACAGAGAGCAGAAGAAAACCATCTAGATATATATAATTTTTTTAGGGGTGTGAATGAAATCAGCACTGACTGGGACATGACAAGTATAACAATGGAGTCTTGAACTTGCAGGGTTGGAGGTATTCAACTTGTCAACCTCCCCATCCACACACACACACACACACACACACACATACACACACACACACACACAAGCTCACCTATTTGTAAACACACACATCCTCACATGCTCACCTACGTGTACCTACACCTATTTGTACATACAGTTGCCGAAATCCTGTCTGCATCTTGCCTGATGTGAACCTCAATTTAGCCTTAGCTGAATTTCTCCAGCAACAGGCACCTAACTATTCCATGCTAGTTATTGCTAAGTTCTTCCTTGATGCACAGATCAATAAACAGTTAATCAGCACTCCTCTACAACAAGCAACATGCAGAACTCAGGCAACACAAATTCCCAGCCCTACTCAGAAAATTTTCACTGCATCTTTCAACCACAGACCCTGGAGAACACCTCTTCTTCCACAGATATTCAATTTCAATCACCAGACTAGCTGCTATTATGCTACATGCTACAAAGTAAAAGGTCAGAATACAATGAGAAGGATATAGGGTGAAAAATCTAATTTATTCATGAAAGTCAGAGAAAGCTTCCCTTAGGAAGTGATATTTAATCTGAGACCTGATGAATTAATAGAAATTTGCCAATCTAATGGCATGTGGATGTACTGGGTGCAGAAAAAAAAGATTACCATGCAATGAGTATATAAAAGTTCACTTTGACAAGAAATGAAAGAAAACCTGGAAAAAAAAATGGAATACAGTTGATATATGAGAGTATTACAATTATTGATTTTTCATAATAATTCCTTTCATATAAACAGACATGATCTAATGTAGCTTAATTCAGCAGATATTGGTTTAAGAACAGCTCTGTGTTAAGGACTGTGCTAGGACTTAGGTTGGGGGGTATCAGGGACAAATCTTTGACTTGAAAAAGTTATCACACGTTTTCAAACATCCCATGGAGGAGGCACTTGTGACACTTCTCTTTCTCATTTGTCATGTACCTCTCTAGGTTATTTTCTCACCTCTTGAAACCCAATATATCTTTCTCAGCTTTTTAAATGGACTAAATATTGTTCTGCCTCTGGGTTGAGCTGCAGTTCCTCTAGTTTGTTGTCTCACTATACACCGTTGTACACTGTATCTTTCTTGTCATATCCCAAATGACCTGATAGAGTAAAGGACAAATCTTGAGTGATACTTGAAACCTGGGTCTTTTGTTCTCAGTAGTCCTCTGTACCCATATGTACTCTTTTCATATCCTTCTTAGTTTTTTGCATCCTTCTCATCCCCAACCTCCAGAAACAAGACTTAATTGTCTTTGAAAGATGTCCTGAAGGGCCATCACTAAATTCCCCCCACTCCCAGTTTTGGATTTGTTTAAAAAGAACTTTTCAAGATGAATGGGGAAAAGCAGGATCCCTCAGTCTTTCACCCACCATGATAGGACACAAAAATAAGCAGGAAGAAGAGAGTGTGGTGAAGTACATACCATAACCCTGGAGCTGGACAGAATTGAATGTAAATCTTAGATGCAGCACGACTTTACCTATTTAATTTCTATGCACCTTTGTCCCTTTGTTTTTAAAGCTAGAGCTTTTATTCTTACCTCAGACAGTTGCTCTGTGTATTTAACATGAGCCTTGAGTAACCATTGGATGTTAGTATTCTCCTCTACTTGTGTTCAACTCTCTCAGGGTTTCTCAGACAACATCTATCACATATAACATCAGAAGGGGGAGAACCTTTTGTTCCTATCTCCAACTTTCTACTAACAATGCTCTTTCCTTGCCATTGGTTCAACGATGGTCAGACCACAGCTGTGAGGGGGGCAAGGACTTACCACTTGACAGATGAGGCTTATAAATAAGACATACGCATTGTGTGATGAACCCAAGATCACACAAATGCAAAACTATTTCTTGAAACCATAGCATTCTCTGATTTTTGTTTTGTTTTGCTCTTTACCTATCAAGAGGTTTAAGAGAAGTTTTATTTCATCCTATCACACAGATAAAGGCATTAGAGAGGTGACTACTGACTGGGGAAAATCTAGAGAGCTTCAAACTGTGGGGTGGGGTTGGGATTTTTTGGAAGCTGCTTCAGGAGACAGGGCTGGAAGATCAAGGGTGCAGGCACTCACCAGAAACAGAGCTGACCTCTGAGTGTCAGGTAGGACTAGGGGAGCTCACTTCAGAAGTCCCTGCCCCCTGGCACAACATCCTCTTGGGGCTGGAATCCTGCCTGCCTTCATGTAGCTGATGAAGGGCTCTGGTGAGTGGAGGAGCGGGGAGGCATCTGGCTTCCCTGAGGAGCAATTACCCAGGTAATCACTTTACCTTTTCTCAATATCCAGGGATTCCTAACAGAAACCAGCAGGAGCCTGGAGTCAGCAACTCTGTGAAATGAGGATAATATAGTATGTATCTATTATGATAATTAATATATGCAAATGGCTTTGAATGTGTCTGATTGGCTCATAAAAAGTGCACTGTAAGAGTTGGCTAATATTATAAGTATTACATGAACAATGAATTCTGAAAAAATAATCTATAATGGCCATCAACTATCATCCTTATAAGCATAAATGAATCAAGTTAGGAAAAGGGAGGGCACAAAATTATTATATTCAGAGAACATCAGTGGTGTTTAATTTCAGGACATGACAGAATGTGAGAAAAAATCTTCTGGCTGGGCTGGAGATGGAGGTTCATCAGGATGTTGTGGTGAATGGGGCTTCCTAGAGTATGGCAGCTACAGAGTCTTAGCAGAAAGTGGTCATTTCTAGAAATCAAAAGAGGCTTTAAAATTGCTGAATCAATGAGTTTTGATTGTTTATGGATGGCTGGTTGGCTGGATAATTGTCTGGCTGACAAGATTTAAAAGAAATTTATTTGGCTTAAAAATTCGCCATGAGCCATTTATAAGAGTTTCTAATGCTGTTCTGAAAACACGCATTTTGTGCTGCTGATTTAACAAGACAGGAGGCAGCTTCAGTAATTGTTGAGAATAAGATTTAAATGATGGACCATGTGGTCTATGTTAGATCCATATTCATATGTCAGGAGTGGACTGAGACAAGTGGAGAAAAGGAGGGGTTACAGGAAACAGGGCTTTAATAAGGTCAGATAGATCTAGGGAAATGAGGAAATCAGGAGCTAAACATCTGTGAATAGAAAATGGTTTACTAGAAATTAATTGCAGAAGAGAAATATGTCTGGCTAGTGACAAGGTCCAGAATATGGCCATGAAGTGTGTGGACGGAATAGAAGAGAATAAATGTCATTGGCATATTTTTCCCCAGACCTCAGTGCTTGTTTCAAATGTTGAACACAAATGTACACAACAAGGAAATTGTCATTTTCAGTTTTAAATCGGAATGATGTTCTGGGAGATTTTTGGTGAAATTTCCCTTTATAAGTCTCCAGTCCTTTAACAATCACTACACAGTATGTTATTCCCTCCCTTCTTGACAACTATATGAAAATCAGAGTTTGTGTCTATAACTGTTTTTCTGAAGTAAGTCACAACAAGAACATAAACACCTTTCTCAGAAAGACACATTTCATATCATTGCAGCAAATGAAACAGGCAGTGCTTGCAATGTTTCCATTAGAAGTCTTTGCCCACAAATTTTGTTAGCTTTCTATTTAAGTTTGTTCATGGAGGAGAGAGGAAATTGCCTTTTAAGCCTATGGCAGTAAGATAATAAAGTTATGATTTGTTTGTCATCACTGCTAATCCTATCTGCATCAGAAGAATATATAAAGAAATCCTACAATAAAACAAAAAGACAAACAACCCAATTGAAAAATGGGCAAAAGACTTGAATAGACATTTCTTCAAAGAAGGTATACAAATAGCCAAAAAGCACATGAAAAGATGTTCAATATCATAAGCCATTAGGGAAATGCAAATCAAAACCACCATCAGGTATCACTTCATACACACTGGAATGGCTACTATTTAAAAAAATGGAAAATTAAAAGTTTTGGGAAGGATGTGGAGAAATAGGATCACTCATTCATTGCTGGTGGGAATGTAAATTGGTGCAGTATTGTGAAAGACAGTTTGGCTGGTCTTCAGAAACTTAAAGATAGAATTACCATATCACCCAGCAACCACATTTTTAGGTATATTCCCCAAAGAATTGAAGGCAGGGACTCAAAAAGAAATTTGCATACTGAAATTCATAGCACCATTATTCACAATTGTCAAAACATGGAAGCAATCCAAGTGTCCATAAACTGATGGATGGGTAAACAAATACACGATGGAATAATATTATGCATATATATAAATATATACATATACATAAATATATACATATATATATACACCTACAATGGAATATTATTCAGCTGCAGAGAGGAATAACATTATGATAATTGTAACAACATAGATGAAACTTGAGGACATCATGTTGAGTGAAATAAGCCAGAAACAAAAGGAAAAATGTATGATCTTGCTGATATGAAATAATGAGAATAAGCAAACTCATAGAGTTAAAATCTAGAATATAGGTTACAAGCTTATGGGATAGGTGTAGAGAATAGGGAGTTAAGCATTAAAATGTACAGAGTCTCTATTTGGGATGAAGGAAAATTTTGGGTAATGGATGGTGGTGATGGTAGCACACCAGTGTGAATGCAATTAACTGCACTGAAATATATATCTGAATGTGGTTAAAATGGGAAATGTTAGATTGTATATATGATAACAGAATAATTTTATTAAACAAATCCATGGAACTACACTACACAAACAGCAAACCCTAAGTTAAACCATGGACTATAGTTAATAGTACAATTATAAAAATGTGCTATCATCAATTGTAACAAATGTTCCACACCAATGCAAGGTGTTAATAATTTGGTGGTTTATGGGAATCCTATATTTCATACATAAGAGTTGTAAACTCAAAACTTCTATAAAGCAAAGCACAGCAAAACAAAACAAAGCCCTCCTGGGACCATACTTGACTTGTTTCTGAAGAATTTAGTTGCTAAGAATGCTGCTGCTGCTGCCTCCATCCTGGAAAACCTCAGGCCTCTATTCCATTCCACCTGCTCTTTCTCTTTAGGACCTTCATTTCCTCATGCGAAGGGGAACACTGCTATTTCACTCCTCAATCCATTACAGCTTATAGCTCAGCAATGGAGACACAAAGCCATGTGCTAATCTGAATGTCCCAAGCTGGCATCACTGCAATCCATAATGATCCAGGATCCCAAACTAAAGGTCCTTTCTAGTTTAATTTCCCTAATCTTTTTGGCGGTCAATGTGCAAAAATGCTAGTGAATTTCTTTTTCATCTTGATGGTCTAAATATTGGGGTTAATTTCAGATCAGAAAGAGAGGACAGCATTGGCCATGGCAGCCAGCAAGGTACAGACACTGCCCAGGCTATCCGAAGTAGTGCACCTGGAAGAGAGTGATTGCCAAAACCAAATGCAAGAGCAGAGAAGACACAGTGAGGGCCTTTTGCCATTTAACACAGATGCAAGGTCTAGAATTATGTAAAATCCATCAGTATGTACAGATAACAATGAGGAATGAGTCCAGCTTTCAGGTGGATCCAGTCCCCTTTTCCAATTCTAGAACATCCTCCTAGATGAGTGACTCAGATGAGAGTCCAACAGATCTTGACAGTGAGTCCATTTTCCAAGACAGATGTGTGAATGGATAGTGAGACAAATATGAGGCAAACAGTTACCACTGCATCACAAATCAGAACTATCTCTTCAGGGTAGAGGATGAAGCAAGTAGGTTGTAGAAGGAAAAGACAGATGGTCTATCATGTATATGATATTTTTTCCTTAAAATTACTATTTCTTGATTGTCAATGTGCTTTGTACACCTCTTCATGCCATGGAATAACAATCTGTGTCATTTTTGTTTTTGACTACTACAGAATAGTCTATATTAAAGACTGACTCTCATATATCTATGTACCTACTGAGAGCCATTTACTGAAAAAAATCCTATTTAAAGAATTGCTAAATGATTTATATCTTGTCTTCATGTACAAGTATCAGAGTATGAATCTAGGGTAGTGCTAAGAATTGTTAGTTCTGGGTTAAAGGACATGCAGATCTTAAATAGATTCAACAAAATAGACAACAGGAAACTACACTATACTAATTTAGTTTACAACCAATAGTGTGTGAAAATATATGTTCCCCATAAATTCAGCAATATGCAGCATTATAAGTCTTACTTTTCCAAGGTGATGAGAACTCACTCACTCCCTCAGATTGCCTTTGGAGGTGGTGAAACTTGAAGGCTTCAAGGAAATAATCTCATTTGCCCTAACCCCTTAATATTTTCTTTGAAGGAAGAGTTGGATCAATCCCTGCTGAATCTGCTTAGTCTTAACACTGTAGATGATGGGATTGAGCATGGGAGGCACCAGAAGATAGATGTTGGCCAGGAGTAGGTGGAGAGCAGGTGCAGCATGCTTTAGGATGCGGTGTACTGGAGCCACGCTGATCATGGGCATATAGTATACAAGCACTGCACAGATGTGGGAGCACATGTGTTGAGGGCTTTCCACTGCCCTTCCCCAGAGGTGATGCCCAGCACCGTGTGGAGGATCAGCACATAAGACACCACAATGAGCAGGGAGTCCAGCCCTAAGGTGGAGGTGACAATGCATAGCCCCAGAATGCTGTTGGGGCGAGTGTCCCCACAGGGCAGCTGGATCAGATCTGAGTGCAGACAATAGGAGTGGGAGAGGGTGTTGTGGCCACAGAAGAGCAGGTAATTCAGGGGAAAGGGCAGTGGGAACATGAGCATCACACCCTTCAGTCCAAGGGCAGCCCCAATACCAGCAATGCGGGGTAAGGTCAGGATGGCAGTGTACTGCAGTGGCTTGTAGATGGTCACAAAGTGTTCCACAGACATGGCCAGCAGAATGCCTGACTCCATGATGGAAAAAGAATGTATAGAGGACGTCTGCAAAAGGCAAGCTTCAAAGCAGATTTCATTGGCACCAAAAGGGATGATGCTCAGCACAGTAGGCAGTGTGGAGGCAGAGACACCAAGCTCAGCAATGGCTGGCATGGCCAGAAAGAGGTACATTGGTTGGTGCAGAGAGGCATTTCTCCTGATCAATGCCAGGATCAGACTGTTTCCCAAAAGGGCCACAAGATATGTGGAGCAGAATGGCAAGATGAACCAGGGGTACAGGGCCTCCAGACCAGGGACACCAGTCAGCACAAAATATTTTGTGGTGAATTGACTACTGTTGACCATTTCTCTATGTCAGGAGTCTGGAGACCTTGGCCTAGACAGTTACCAAAGAAGCAACCTGGAGTGACACACATGAAAGGCAACAGATTGGAGACAAGAGTATCTGCAAATTGGTCTGTCTAGGATTCCCGGCCAACTGAGATCTCTACTCCCTTACATAGTCTTTAATAATATATAAAAATGTGGAGCTGTGAGTTGCAAAGAGGTACATCTCCATAGTAAGAGACTCGGGTAGAAAATTTTATTATTTGTAATTCAAATTTATCCACATTGTGATTTCACTGTGTGTATAAGGTAAGAATTAAATGTTCCCCAGGCTTCTATCAAGACTCCTTGTTGAATATTTTAAAAAATACATAATTGGAAAGATGCTGACATAATCAGAACTGTGGTCTATCAGAAATACTATAAATTCTCTGATATAGAATGTGGGGTTTTCAGCGATTGATTGGGATGGTGTCACAATGTAGAATTACCTCAGTGTAATATAGAATTGCCCTGGGTATAAAGATTCTCAATGCCCACCCCAGACACTCCAAATAGCATCAAAGATTGCTTGCCCTTCATTGGAGATATAGAATTGCCTGGTTTTACCTGGATAAAGTATCCCTCAAATGGGCTCAATTATCCACGCTCAGTCCTCCTTGATTATCACTTCGGTTTTCACACCTGGGGAGGTAGAAAAATGTCAGGGTTAATGGAAAGAAGCATCTGCCCGCTGGAACTCCTGTTGATGGTAAGAATATCCTGCCTATTGGAAAAATTCCTCTATCATCTCACAATGTGCACCAACTTATACCTTGGTACCTTGGTGCCTGGTTAATCAATGTTTACCATGGGTGTGGCTATCATGGACAAGTCTTAGAGTATGGTCACTTTAGACCATGTTCTGACATTGCAGAAATGATGACAACAAATGTTACTCATGTCGGCCCATTAGAGCTGATACCTTCTGAAACTTTGCCTGAGAAATCGACCTGCATCTGTACATTGCCTAAAAGAACTAGGACTATTAAAGCGAGGAAGAGACCTGTATGTGCCAAGATGTACTTTAAGGAAACTACTACACCTTAGACCAGAATGTCAGTCAAAAGTTCTGTGTTAGCAAAAAAGGAGAAAGAAAAAGAGGTGATATTTCTTCCATAAGGTGATAAAAATAGATCTGACTCCCTGCTGAAAACAATTTAATAAATGGTCATAGGAGAAAATGCGTTTGAGATAAGGAAGCTGGAAGTACTGAAAAGTGTGATAGAGTTCAATCTGTACATATGATTTTTTGTTTGTTTGTTTCTTTTTTCTTTTGTTTACTTTTTGCATTTTGTGTGTTTTTTTATTTATTTTGTTTCATTTTATTATTTTAGGTTTTTGTTGTAGACATGATTTTTAAACCTTAGATTTTCTCTTACTAGTGAGCTAAAATCTTTGAGCTTGACTTTTTAAATTTGTAAAATAAGAAAAAAACAATATCTATAATAACAATTGATGTGATTAAATATGATAATGTATTTAAAAGCAGCTTATATTATACAATTATAACCAGCCATAAGAAAGTAACATTGGGCGTTGTAGGAGACATCAGGCCTCCTGCTAAGAGATAAAACCTTAGCAATGACATTAAGCCAGAACTTAGCATTATTTGAACAGGAGCAACTGTTGCTGCTGATATTCTCAGTGTGGTCTCTTTTCTGCCCTCCCATACATTAATTCAGAATATTAATAGTCTAAGTCATTTGCTTCCTGTTTATAGAGCTTATTTTTCAGCAATTTCCTTAGATTGCTTAGAGTGCACTCCTCATTTTCCTTGAGTAATTTTTTTTTATTGCTGCAAGATTTCATGCTCCATATTTGGGGATTTCAAATCAGTATCATAACATGTTCTGACATTACAGAAATGATTACAAAAAATGTTACTTATGACGGCGCATTAGAGCTGATGACTTTGGTGTCAGTTTGACTCAACTGGAAACTTAGGATTGGTTATTGTCTTTCTGACTCTCCATTTCCCCAATGGAAAATCAAATGGTAGTACTTTGCAAAAATAAAAAAAAAATAGAATAAAATAAAAATAAAGAATAAGGGAATGTCTGACAAATTTGCAAGGATAAAGACAGTCAACAGATGCCAATCCTGAAAAGAACCTGAGGTTCAAACTGTTAGACCATCACTCCATACCAGTTATTAAAAACTATAGGAGAAGTAGAAATGGTAAAATATATTGACCAGTCATTTTTTTTTTTTTTTTTTTTTTTTGCAATTAAGCAATTTTATAATTGCTTAAAATTTCCTAGATTGGAGAAAGCAACTTTGGATCTTTAACCCAGCATTGGTAAGCTGAGTCCTCTTGAGTATCTGGGATGTCTCTAAGAAATAATTGGCTCTGCTTCCTGAACCAACAGGAATATTGGCCTTGCACATATTAAAAAAGGCTAATGGCTTTCCATGAGCCTCTTCAAACATTTTTTTAAAGTATTTTCAGAAGACATGAGTAACTGTATAGAACTGCCAGAGTACTGAGTATCACTTTCCAAAAAAGGGAGCAGATAAAGTTTGAGAGGGGCCATGGTAAGGGAGAAGTGGTCTCTGAACACAGCTTAACCTTTGCGTTTGTGATATTCAGCCTAGGAACATCACTGTCCCTTGACTGGTGTGTTAATTTTGGAGACATCAAGAAAAAGGTGAATAAAATATTCTAACATACATGATATCCCACAGCACTTCAACTTGTGGTCACTTTACCTAATTCATCAATTTGAGTTAGTAAGAGGAAGGATTTTTGTTTTTCATGACATTGTTTAAGATGAAACAAAGATTTTTTCTATCCTATGCGTGTGTATTCTTTGCATGATAAATTTCTTGAGGACTGTGAAACTCCACTAAGGAGATTTCACTCCTTTTCTCCTCTATAAATTCTGACCCATCTGAACTTGTCTTTTCTTTCCTGGTTATTCCTTCACTTTTGGTTTCATTTTGCTTTCTCTTCTTTCTTTTCCTTTCCTTTAACACTCTGGCACACAGTTCAACAAAGAATTATTTTTTTAAACAAACAGTCTCACTTTGGTTAATAACATTCAGCTCAGAGGTCACCTCTTCTGATGCCTCCCCCACTCATCCATGCAGTTAGTCACCTTCTGTGACAGCCTCCCATAGCACCTCCCTCCAATCTAGCCCTCGCCTCCCTCTTTTGTAATTTAGTTGTTTAATGTGACTCTCCTACTGGTCTGCAAGATCCACTAGTGAAGACCCAGGGCCTATAATCTTCAGCATATCTCCAAGGCTTAATACCTGAAGGGAGAAAGGGGTGGGAGGGCAATCCTCAGGAAGGTACACATTAATAGACAGTGATTTTATTCCAGGCATTGTGAGGACAAGACTTCATTCTCCTCTTATCAAATGAGGCCTCAATGAGGACAGAAAGATAATGTTATGTCCTTTTTACAGTATTATATGTAAAATACTATAATTGTAGGAAGTCAGAGACCAGAGCTAATGAGTGAGATGTGAGTGCTGACTGGGAAGTCTTATGAGGAGAGATTTAAGCCTGCTGTTTGGTTGATAGAAGGCAAGGGAAGAATTACGAGAAAGGAAATAAAATGTACTGATTTAGTTTTATGTGATAGGCACTCTTTTTTTGGGGGGGTGGTTTTTTTTTTTTAAATTCAGTTTTATTGAAATATATGCACATACCATATAATCATCCATGGTATACAATCAACTGTTCACAGTATGATCATGTAGTTATGCATCATCACCACAATCTTTTTCCGAGCATTTTCCTTACATCAGAAAGAATCAGAATAAGAATAAAAAATAAAAGTAAAAAAAAGAACACCCAAACCATCCCCCCATCCCACCCTATTTGTCATTTAGTTTTTGTCCCCATTTTTCTACTCATCCATCCATACACTAGATAAAGGGAGTGTGATCCACAAGCTTTTCACAATCACACTGTCACCCCTTGTAATCTACATTATTATACAGTTGTCTTCATGAGTCCAGGCTACTGGATTGGAGTTTGGTAGTTTCAGGTATTTACTTCTAGCTATTCCAATACATTAAAACCTAAGAGGTGTTATCTATATAGTGCATAAGAATGTCCACCAGAGTGACCTCTCGACTCCATTTGAAATCTCTCAGCCACTGAAACTATTTCATCTCATTTTGCATCCCCCTTTTGGTCAAGAAGATATTCTCAACCCCATGATGCTGGATCCAGATTCATCCCCAGGAGTCATATCCTCTGTTGCCAGGGAGATTTACACCCCTGGGAGTCGGGTCCCACGTAGGGCGGAGGGCAGTGAGTTCACCTGCTGAGGTGGCTCAGTTAGAGAGAGAGAGGGCCACATCTGAGCAACAAAGAAGTACTCAGGGGGAGACTCTTAGGCACAATTATATGCAAATTTATCCTCTCCTTTGCAGTAATGAGCTTCATAAGGGCAAGAACCATGATAGAGGGCATGGCACATCAAACCGCCAGTCCCAATGCTTGTGACAACATCAACACCAGTCCAGGTGAGGAAGTCCAACACTTCTGCACCTTCCTCCAGCTCTTTGGGGTGGGGGTAGGGGACAGTCAATATATTTTTTATTCTCTGCCCAAATTACTTTGGGATGTGTGTGACAGGCATTCTTAACAAGTGTTTTGTATATATTATCTTATTGATTCTTGAAATCCCAGACCTAGTCACACCCATTTTACAACTTGTGAGAGTGAAAAATTTGTATTTCAAATGATTTTCCAAATACACATGATTACTCTTTGACAAAACTGAGTTTAAAATTAAGAAAGAAAGGAAGCCTGAAGAAAAGCCACATGAGGAACCCAGTGATATGATGAGTGGTAGGGCTGGAAATGAGGCTTGGTCAGCAAGAGGGAGAAATGAGTCATCCTCAGGCATCAAAAGAATTGGTTTTAAGAGGGACAAGGTCCTGAGGGATACAGAAATCCCAGCTCAGGATGGAGGGGACAAGACCTGTGGCATACCTCTGACTTGGTATGGCAGTCAGACAAGAGGAGGTAAAGAGAAGGAAGAGCAGAAGACAGGTTTGAGAACAGAAGATTGAGGGACTAAGTATCTAGTTGATAAAGGACTGGTTTGGGGGACAAAATGGAGGCTCCCTGCCCAAGGTTTCCTGAATTGACAGAAAGGAGCTAGATAAGGTAGAGTCCAAGTCTTCCTGTAGGCTACGATGAATCTAAGACAAAATTCAGCGTCCTTAAGGGAAGAGTCCTTCATAGCATGAGGGAGTGTGAAATAAATAAAATATGTGCTAGAAATGAGCTGTATCTCAGAACCATATATTCAGCTCACTTGAACAGATATCTCATCCTCCAGATCCCATAGCCTGGACCTCCAGGGCAAACTCAATCCCTCCTCTGTGAGGACCCACCTGCCCTTCCATGTAGGTTGTCTCAGGTCTGGTCTCCAGCTCACTAGATGGAGGCAGGGGCAGATTAGCCTTTGTATTTATCCTGAATTCAGAACCAGTCCTTCCCTGTACCCAGGTTTGCTGGTCATGATCTCCTGGGAGACACAGGCAAACCAGCATTAGAAGAATGTGCTGTCTCTGAGCCTGCAGGGATAACTGGGCTAACAGCAAAAGATCCCAGAGGGCACTCTTAGGGGAGCCATAAGACAAATTCTGAGAAAATACAGAAAAAGGTAAAGTATGTCTGTGTGAACATGCTTTGGTTTGCACATGCAGGTATGTACATTTATGGAAATGTATATATTAATGCAGACGTGCGTATATGTATATGGAGGTATGAGCAAAACCATGCTTCTTCATGGAGGATTTTGTTTTCAAGTTTGCATGAATCCTTAAGTATGTATATCTTTCCATATATTCATGTACTTATTGAATGTGTATACATTCATGCCTGTATATGTCAATGATGGCATTGTATTTGTCTATACACATGTGCATTTGTATATGAGTATATTTTGTTTATAGTTTCTTCTAAAAACACCAATGCTTGTCCCTAACTCATTCTTATATCCAAAACCTTATTGATTATGGATATTTTTATTTTATGGACACTGGCAAAACTGCCTTGTGATAAATTGGTAAAGCTTGAGCAAAGGGCCCCTGTGAATTTGTCCCTTTTACTTAGAGCTGGGGTTTCTTTTCTTAGGTTAAGAACTAAAGGAAATATCCCATCTCATCACCCTATTCACTTCTGCCATATTTTCCATTTCAATTTTTCTGTCCCTAACTCTAATCTAGGCTTTTATGTTTCTCTTGGCTATGTTTTTCCTGTTGTTTCAGCTCCTGAGGAAATAGGAAACTCATTAACTGTGTGATTCTAGCTCAGGGTCCGGGGTAAGCTACCCTGCATTGACCTTTTCTGAAGTTAGTCAAAGCACTTAGTTTCTCTGGTTTCACTTTATAATTTCACTTTTTAGTTGTGAGTATATGGATGCTTCCTGAAACTAGATTTCCTCGTCTTCAATATGGGAATAATAGTATTTGTTTCATGGGGGGAGGGGGTGATCTAAGGAGAAAACTTAATTGAAAAATATAAATAGTGTAGGCACTCAAAATATTATTTGAATATACTTCTTCAGCATAAGCAGAATCCCACTCCCAAAGAAATAATTCTTGCAGTTCCTTTAAGAATTAGCCCTTGGCCTTCTCTAACTCTCCTCTTTCTCTTGCTTTTCCCTCTGGGAACTGCCACTTATATGTTGTCTTGGATGAGGCACTGGCTCTGTCTCGTCCACTTGAGACTTAGTCCACAGGTCATCTCACCAGCCTGAGTTGCCACCTGCACATCCAGGTCAGGCAGGTCTTCCCAGCCAGAGTTGCCAGAATGAGATCTTCCTTTTCAGCTGCTTCTCCTGTCTTCTGAATTCTTACCAAATTACTTTCAGCCTAGTTCAGTATCTTGATCATCTCGTACTGTTAAGGGCTCTTGAGCAGTTTGCCAGAGGAAATAAGTGGCCATGGATCCCCCCAACATCAGCAATCCAGATTCATTTAGGTGATGGAAGCCTAATATTTTCCATTGCCCTTATAGTCTCTGTGATTTATAATCCCTTGTTCCCCAAATGTAGGGATGTGACAGGTGAAAAACCATATCATGCCAAAGATATCTCTTTGCAATAGCTGAGAAAATATTACTAATTCCACACTCAGGTTTGCCAGTAAACTATTTAGGGTAAAGTTTCCTGTTCCTTGGCCATAGTCACCTCACTCCCTACCCTGAGAAAAATTTTATTCTAGTTTCCTTGAAATTAAGCAGGGATTAAGTGATCTCTACTTAATAACATTTCATGTGTGTAGAGCATGTATGTTCTAGCTACAGCTTAGAATCCTATCATGAGTTTCTTCTCCTACTTTATGTAAACATAACTATCCTTCAAATCAAGAATTAGAACATGTGTTTTGTAAGGGGTAGTTAATTGAGAATAAGTATATCATGGATGAAAAACTAGGCTAAGAGGGGAAGCAAATACATTTCATAACAGGAAGTTATTTTATTTTCTGGTTGCTTTCCATCATCATATTTCAGGGGCCTGGCTGGAGGCAGCCATTGTTATTTCTATAGTACTGAGAATGCTTATTTATGTAAGCAGTGACAGCTCTTAGAAATATTGAGCAACTTTCACTAAGTCCTTATGTACTCTAAGGCCTTTTTGCTTCTTTAATTTCCACTATATCCTCATGAGATATGTACCATGCCATTACTGCTTTATGAGTCTTCAAGCAGATAAGCAATTTTAAAACCATTGTATTTCAATCCCACCATGATAACCACAATCACAGTTAAACTACTGATTTTTATTATTGTTATTGCGTTCAGATTTACACTAATACAAAATATTTTTGTCTTCACATTATCCATCTTCTGTAATTCTGTACTTTTTTCTTCATTTTCTAGATATTTTTCTTGAATGGATATTTTCTTTATGCAATTATTTTTTTTTTCTTTGAAAGTTTACAAAAAATTTTATTTAAGATCTGAAATACAATTCCTAAAATATCAACTTTTTCAGAAAACCATGGCTTCACAATAATGCATTGCCTCTATCATGTTAGAACATGCATTAGACTCAGATACAAAAACCATGAAACAAACCACCATCCTTCAACAATATGAGCAGATAGAATGCCTAAGGAACAACATACATTACTTGCAGAGGATGGACTGTTTTACTTCCAGCACCATTAAAAAAAAGAGCACAAACGCCTGGGTTTTAGGGTATATACATTAAGTTGAACCTTTGGCACTGTGAATCAGGGCATGTTTATCACGTAGCATTAACACATATTAGAAACTTGTGGTGTAGTGTCAAAGGGATAGAACCACTAGCATTCAAGCAATGTTAACTAGGCAACAAAATATTCTACTGGAGGTTTCTCCTTTGTCTAAATTACTCCATACACTGGTAGCAACTTTGAAATGAGAAAAGGAGCTTGCCTTCCTTTTATTTTCTGTTCAAAATAAAACAGAAAAGAAACTTAAACATAAGCTCTGTCATACATTAACAATTTTGAACAACATCAGTTATACAAGAAAAAGAATAGGGACAAAATACAGTGTTACAGACACCCATTTTTCTTTAAATAAAACCATTTTTCATATATTTTAGTCAAGATGCATAGATATGCTTTAAAATAAAAAGGAAGTCAAATCATTTAAATGAATGCAAACTATATATTCCTATCCCTGCAGAAATATGAATAATCATTATAAGACCAAAAATACCTTGAATTAAGTGACAAATGTTAACACTTTTTAGTTCTCACAACCTCTGTACAAATAATTGCCTAAACACTGGTCTGAAGAGTTGCTGCCATAGAAATCATTGTAAAAAGTAAGCAAACTCAAACTGGAGCTATGAGCAATTCTGTCTATTCAGAAGTTGAAGAAGGGAACAAGCCACTATAAGCACAAGCAGGGAAAAGCAATTTAAGAGAGTTGAACTTCAGGGTCATGCTCTTGCTGCAAACTCTCTTTACCACCAGAATTTTTTATACTTCCTGAGAGTCTACAAATAAAAGAATGATGTAAGTTAATAGGCATCATCCATATATCAAAATCAATACCTTTTAAATGATTAAGCAATATGAATTTGTGCAATTTATTCATTTTTTTTCCTACCACCTAACTGTAGCAAACTGCTGTTGGAGGGTGTTCTGGTTTGCTAATGCTGCCATTAACCAAAATACCAGAAATGGATTGGCTCTTAAAAAGGGGGCTTATTTGGTTGCAAAGTTACAGTCTGAAGACTATAAAGTGTCCAAGGTCAGGCATCAGCAATCAGGTACCTTCACTGAAGGATGGCCATTGGCATCTGGAAAACTTCAGTTAGCTCAGAAGGCACGTGGCTGGCATCTGCTTGCTCCCAGGTTGTGTTTCAAAATGGCGTTCTCCAAAGTGTTGCTCTTGGGGCATTTTGTCCTCTCTTAGTTGCATCTGCTCTGTGTCTGGGTCAGAATAGCTCTTTTTAAAGCACTCCAGTGATCCAATAAAGACACACCCTGGATGGGTGAGGCAACACCTCCATGGAAATAATCCAGTGAATAGTTTAGCCCACAGTTGATTGTGTCACATCTCCATGGAAATACTGAACCAATAGGTTCAAACTAATCAACACTAATATGTCTGCCTCCACAATACTGTGTTAAAGAATATGGCTTTTTCTGGGGGACATAATATATACACACTGGCACAGAGGGAATGGAAAAGAAATCAATATTATGCCTTTCACTATGATGCTATACCCTGGTCTATGTTTCTCCCAGAATGTTGCATTTTTCAAAACTATTTCTCATCTCTCCCTCCTATAAAAGTTTTCATTCATTAACCTAATAAAATAAATCTTTTCCTACTTCTCCAAAGAAGTTTATAGTCATAAGAACTAACAGAATTTTTTATAAGAAATCAACTCACCTGAAATTTATTATTAAAACACTGGAGAACATGAGCTTTTAAAGTCTTCTTTAAAATATTTTCTATCCATTTATAATCTTTTCTTTTAAATTTTATCACCATCATACTTTCTCTTTATACACATATAATTTCAATACACATTTACTAGTTAGAGATTATAATAATGGATACTTTAATTCATACTTATAGACTTACTATATTTAAAGAAATTTTTTAGCATAATATTCATCAACTGATTCTTACTTTGCTTCAATTTATGGAAATCACCAACTCTATCCTTGGTATCCTGCTTTAGAATATCTGTTTAACTCTGGGTTCACTTTCCAAGTTTGAGCCTGGTATTAAACGCTGAAGGGAGTTAGATGATATCTGTTTTGAAGTACCAGGATTTCGATTGTGGTTCATTTGTGAACCTGGAGCCATATCTGAGGAGAGAGCTTTTCCAGCTGGAAGATGAGAGATTGCTTGATGACTTTCATGTTTAGAAACTGAAAGGGGGGTTTCTTTAAAGAAGTGGGAAGATCTTCAACTTTTGCAAGGTCATTCTCTTCTATCTCAGGCATCTCTGCATCATCACCTCATTTGATTTGTTCTTTTCCACAAGGAATATGATTGCTTGAAGGCTCTTCATTCTTATCTGAAGCATTCTCAGCTACTTCTGGAATATTTTTAGGTACTGCATGATCATTTATACCCAAATCAGTGTCATCATTTGACTGAACCTTGTGCACCTCTTGTTTTTGTTCCTGCAAAAACTGATCTGCTAACTTTTTAATATTTGCTTCATGCTGTGTTCTTAATTCCTTTATCTCTTGTCCACACTGAAAACTCTCATATTCTAACCTCTTCAGGAGTTAAGTGTTATTTTTCCTGTTGTCATGAAGCTCGTCTTCTTGAAGAAACTCCTGACGAAGCTCGGCAAGTTTCTCCTTTAAATGATGTTATCTCTGCCATTTGATATAATATGTTGTTGTGTAGTTTAACCTTGTCATCCTTGTAGCTCTTCCCCAGGCCTTCCCTGGCCTGCAGCCGGCTGCTGAGGTGACCACAGTCAGCCTCCTTCTGATGGTTCTGCTTCTTGTGTGAGTCCATCATGAGCAGGAGGTCAAGCTGCACTTCTCCAGGCTTCCAGGAGCCATCTCAGTGCACTGGACCTGACCCTGCAGCTTGGCAATCTCTTCCTGAAGCAGGACGTGATGGGAGGAGATGCTCCAGTAGTTCAAGGAGAGGACTGCGATCACCACCAGTAGCATCACCAGCATGAGGGAGGGCAGCGAGGGCAGGCAGCCCGCCTGCTACTTGGCCCCGAACCACAATATGGGGTCCAAACAGGATGTACCCTGGGGCCTTGCCACCTACACCTGAAGGCAAAAGCTCAGGCCTGGGCTGCAGAGCAGTCTGGGGGACGCACAGGTTAAAGAAGGAGGAGGGCTGTGGCACCCACTAACAACTGGAGAAGGGCACGGGGCTGCAAGCTGAAGGCCCCCCCCCCGCCCCAATGAAGCTAAAGTGCCTTCTGGAGGCTTGGAACCAGACCCTACAGCAGCGGTGTGGAACCAAGAAAACTGAATCAACTGCCAGCTCCAGAGGCCCAACTGCAATTACTGTTTTTAAAGGTAAATTGAGGGCAACAAAGATAGGAGGGAGTAAAAGCGGATGATAGTAATTAAGCTTATTTTTACAGTTCGAGAGTTAAAGAAAAATAATGCAAAATATAACTGAATGATAAGATTCATTTCTGTCCCTGACTACACTAAGGATAAGTGGGGGTAAAACAACAACAACAACAACAACAACAACAACAACAACAAAACAACAACTCTAAGTTGGAAAGCTCCTCTTGGATTTAGAACGAAGTTATCCTGGATGGAACTAAAGAAATAATAAATTGTGAGGAATGGTAGTAAGCTCATTAGCTAATCCAAATAATATGAAGTGATGATTCAACTTTCCATATCATCAGAATAATTTATTACTAATGACATTATATTAGAGTTTTAACAAATCAGTATAGGAAAAATATTTTAAAAATGCTTTGCACTTGTTAACATTTATGTAACAATTCATCATTATTTTTCATGTAACAAAATAGTGAGCATATGTTTGTATTCATATACGTAAATAGTAATACACATCAACTTTATTTGGCTTTAACATTAGATTCATTTCATGATGTACAAGCAATTGATCCAACTAAAATAAGTAAATAGAAATTGTTTTGTGCTAAGAAGGCTCTAAAAAGAAGCTTTAGCTCATTCCTCATCTTGAACTTCAGGGATCCATTCTAACATTTTATTGTATTTTCTCCAGTGAAACAACCTCGAGGATAGAGGATAACTCAGTGGATCTGCTGGGTCTTGATGCTATAGGTTACAGAGCTCAGTGGGGGTGAGGAGACCATAGTGATGGTGCCCACGAGGATGTCACCAGGGGTGAGGTGTGGCATCCTAATCTATGCTTGCTGGAAAGACCAAGAACAGGCACAGAGAAGCAGAGTACATCCAAGATGTGGGAGATACAGATGTTTAGGGCCTGAGCTGCTCTGCTGTAGAGACAATAGCCAGCATGGTACAGAGGATGATGGTGTAGGAGGACAGGATGAAGAGGACATCAGAGCCCATGGCCAGCAGAGTGATGCATAACACATTGAGCCTGTTGAAGCAGGTTTTGGAGCAGGCCATTCAGTACATGTCCTGGTGAAGGCAGTAAGCATGGGAGAAAGCCCTTGGGTGACAGTAGTCATATTTCAATAGGTGCAGCAGTCATGGAAGCACTCTGCATGCCGGGAACAACCCTGGTCAATGCCACACAAGGATCTATGAGTGGAGATGCATGGTGCAGTGAGAATCTGATGGCCAACAGGCAGTCCAGAGCCATAGTAAAGAGTATGGCTGACTCTACAAAGGAGATGGAATGGAGTAAATGCTGCTACAGAACACAGGGCCCCAGTGTCCAGGCATCAAACCATAGCATATCCAACACTGAGGACAGGGTGGACATGCACAGGTCCAAGCCCTTCATAGCCAAGATAGCCAGTAAATAGTGCATGGGCTGGTGTAGGGCAGGGTCAGTTTGTATCAGATGCATGATGGTGGCATTACCCAGGAGAGCCACTAGGTATCCTAAAAATAATGGGCTGTGAGATCCAGTGGTGCTCGTTCCAGGCCTGGGAAACCTGGCAGCAGGAATGTAGAGAAGCTCAAGTTGACACTTGGTAGGGTGGGCATTGTCATACTCAAGAGGCCTATTCACTCTGGAAAAAAGTGTCAATGTTTTCACAGGTTAAGGGGCTGGTAAGCATAAGTGCTCCTAGTGTCACTGGACACCAATGCCCTGCTGGCTGGTTTGGCCTTTCTGTACTGCCTGTATTCAGTGACTCCACAATTCACCCTGTCCTCCCAAGCAACCTAAGCCCTTTCTTACTATCTTCTCTCTTTATCTTATTCTCATCTAATCCTTTCTGTACCCTCGAGAAATCTCAATAAGGATTTTCCCACTCCTGTTTCTGATGATCCTATGAAAAATAGGATTTCCCACATAAAAATCCATACAGATCAACATGAACATAGTGCTCAGATGGTCAGAAATTATATTACTCCCCAATTGTCTTCCTTGTATGACATTTCCTCTTTAAGCTTTTCACTTCCTGTAGAAGACATCATCTTTAATTTTTCAGAGCTAATTGAGGATGCCTGTAGAGAATTTCCTCATCCAATCTGCTCTCTATTTCATCTTCTTATTTTCATTATGTGATCTTCTCCCCATGCCTGTATGATCAGATGGGAGATACCCTGTTTCTTTTCAACCTTAACCTGTCTCAAAGGATACCATGGTTTTCTAAAGCTGCCATTATGCAAAATACAATAAATGGATTGGCTTTTATAAAGGAGATTCATTAGGTTACAAATCTACAGTTCTAAGGCCATAAAAGTGTCCAAATTAAAGTGTCAACAAGAGAATACGTTCATTGAAGAAAGGCCAATGGTGTCAGGAACAACTCTGTCAGCTGGGAAGGCACATGGCTGGCATCTGCTTGTCCTTTGCTCCTGAGTTCTGGTTTCAAAATAGCTTTCTCCAAATGTCTCTGGGCCTCTTATCTTCTCTCTCTCAGACTCTGTGTATTCTTGTGTGTTCTCTCTGGATGTTTCTCTCTAAGTGTCTGAGGGTCCTCTTTTAACTTCTCCAGGGCAAACTCTGGGCTTCATTCCTTAGCATCTCCAAACATCCTTCTGTCTGCATCTCCCAGGGTCTCCAAGCATCTGGGTCTGTGGGCTTTTAGGTTCTCTCCAAAATTTCTCTCTCAGCTTCCCAGAGCTCCTTCTCTATATGAGCTGTCTTAAATGGCTCTAGTGATCTAATGAAGACACACCCAGAATGGGCAGGGTCACACCTCCATGGAAATGATCTAATCAAAAGGTCTCACCTACAGTTGGGTGGGTCACATCTCCATGGAAACACATAATCAAAAGTTCACACCCTAATCAAAAGACTAATAATTCTGTCCCCACAAGATTGCATTAAAGAACACGGCTTTTGTGGGGACATAAAAGATTCAAACCAGCACACTGTGACTCTCACTATCCAGTAACTTTCCCCTCAGGCTTCTTCTCAGGCCCCCGGAGAATCCTGTCTTTGCTCTCTTCAAGTCCTACTAATTCAGCCTATATTGTGTACATATTTCAAGCTGCTACCTTTACTCTAATTCCTGGATTTCTTTCTCTCTAAATATAATTTTAGAGTGTAAAAAGCATACCTGTTCCCTTGATTTTTTGTTTTCCCATTTATCTTTTTTCCTTTCTTTTCTAAGATACATCTCCTCAGAAATCAACCTTGAAATTATTAGAGCAATGTCTCCTGCACAGGTGTTGCCAAGCATACACATCAATAAGTGTACCTTGAAACAGCAGCAACAATAACAAAACCTGTTCCCTGCTCATATATGCTTATTATGTTCTAAAAACAGGGTCATGTAGGGAAATTCCCACAAGGCAAGCATTGCTACTGTTAACGTCAGAAAATACCATCGTAAATAGTCAGGCCCACCTGATCCCACATCACACAGAGAAACAAGTCTCTTAGCTTTGGTGAGAAGGTGAGTTTATTGAAGATGCATCAACAGGGGACTGGAGGGGAAAAAAAAAACTTTCTAAGACTAGTTCAGAGTGAGAAGAGTGGTTTGGGCTTTTATAACCCCAACAGACAAAGAAATGGCTAGGATTCAGAAGAAAGTAGAAAAAAAAATAGAAGAGAAGAAGTTGTTTGGTCACTGTCTCATGTTATCTTGAAGTCCTCCCCTCAGTTAGGCTTGTTTATAAGAAGAAAACACCAATTATCAGACTATATGGTGATATCCCTTACATTTTCCTGCAGGCAATGCTGAGGAACTTTCTGGAAAAGGAGAGTAATTTTTTGTTGTTGTTGAGATTAGAGCAAGAACATGTTATTTTTACAAGAGCTTTTTATGCTTAGAATAGCTCAAGGCTTCTTGAATGAAGTGAAGCCTTCACAGACACACACACACACACACACACACACACACACACACACGCATGCTAGTGAAGATTATACTAAGCGTTTTCCAGCTAAAGGATTATATTGAGCATTTTTTTCTACTTATCCACCTATCACTACCTTGGATCTGACATAATATCTGATTCAGTTTCCTCATCAGTAACATAAGGATAATGATATCTTCTAAACTAAATATATGTGAACCTTATCATGTTATCCGTACAGAATTTAGCACAAAGCTTAGCAAAAATTAACAATAAATTCTCTTGTTATTGTTCCCAAACCAAAAACTGATTTCCTTGTCATTTTCTTTTAATGTTCCTACTCTTTCTGCTTCCTATTATGCAGAAACAAAACCCATCTCCTCTTTAATGTCATAGTGCTATGGGCTTTAGCAGTCAGTGCCATTATCTTTGAAGGACTGGAGGTCATATGAGAGATCAAGGGGCTAAGAGTAATTGAGAGACAGTGAAAAAAGCAGACACCAATGTATAGGTCACAGGGTGCAGGGAAGCACCTAAAGTAAAGCTGAGGGAGAGACAAGGGAGGAGGAAGGAGCAGTTATTGTGAGGTCAGATAAGGGAAGGAGGAGAGACAGTGAAACAAGTATTGATGGGCCACAATGGGGGGAGTCAAGAAGCCGGGAAAGCCAGAGAGCAGAGAAAAGGAGGAGAAAATGCAGGGATGGGAGGGTAACAGAAAGGTGTTGAAGGATGTAAAAAGGCAAGCTGAGTGTTATAGAGAAAGGGGGTTTGGTAACTTAGGGGAAGAAACCCAGGAGGAGGGTAAGAGGAAGGAGTGGGACAGAGAGGGAAGGGAAGAAGGGCCTAAAGAATGGGTAAGTTAAGAGCAGAGAGAGGGTTGCTGAAAGACTGAGCTGAGGCAGACTGCTGGAAGAAAGGCATGGAAAGAGACTGGGAAGGGAAGGAAGAGAAGGAGGAACAGGGAAGGAAAAGGTCAGGAGTAAGTTGAGGGGACGCTTAGGTCGAGGGAGTGGATGGGGATGTGCTGGGGGACGGGGGAGGCAGAGCTGAGTAGTTAGAACATGGACACTGCAGTCAGACAGAATGACTGTCAAATACAGGAGTGATATTGGGCAATTCTGAGACTCAGTTTTCTCATCTGTGAAATGGGGTATCTGAAAGTCCTCATCTCATCAGGTTTATTATCAAGATTAAGTGATTTAAAGAATGTTAAAGGCCTAGAATAATTCCTGACTCATGCTGCTTTCATTTTATGATATTAAATTGAAAAACTGAGTCAGTTGGAAAAATAGATGATATAGTCTGGGAAATGGAACAATGAAGTTAGGGAGAAGCTAAGTCATTCTGGGTTTTTACTTGGACCCTCCTGAATAGGCTGTCCCTGCCTGGAAAGGGAATCCGGCATATTGGCTAAAAGCATGGTAAATCAGACAGACTCAAGATTCAGTCTTGACTCGGGCATGAGTTAGAAATTTAAGTCAGGTAAATTCCTTTCCTCCAGGAACCTCAGTTTCCTCACTGTAAAATACAGAAAAGGGTATTTTCTGCCTACCTCACAGGTTTGATGTGAGGATTAAATAAAATGTTGAAAATAAAAAGTATTCAGTACTCTCTGCCATGCAATAAATATTTAATAAATGATATGTTTTATAATTAGTAGCATCATCATCATAATCTTGTATGAACTTCATACTCTCTGTAAAATACACTGTTATTTAGGTTATAAAGCTAAAACATGTCCTTTGGAATATATGGATGATACAGAAGATGGAGAAGTTCATATAGAAAAAATAAATTTATACATAACAGCTCCCATTACATAACCCCCATAATTATTATTACTATGGATGCCTTAACCTTTTATATAATAATTGCTCTGTACATACAATTTTTAAATTTTAATTTCATTTAATATTATGTTAAAATAGCTCTCCAAGTGTTTAAATATCATTTTTAAAAAGCCACCCAATATTTGGCCAAATGAAAATGAAATAATTTATTTAATATGGCCTTCCTTTTTTATTATTGTAAACAATAACAATTAATTGCAACATTTTAAAAATTAATAATTCAACAAATATTTATTGAGTACTGATCCAGGAGAGATAAATTTGTGACCAAACAGGAAAAAAAAAACCTTTTCCTCCAAGAAGCTTATACTCTAAAATTTTTATTTTTTTAATTAATTATTTAGGATAGACTTGTATAAATGGTATTACTGAGACAAAGTATGAATATTTTTAAGTCTTTAGATGCATTTTTTCTCTATTAAAGGTGAATCAAATTATACTTTCATGCCTCTTTTACCACATCCTTGTCAGCAAAGATCTTGTTTATTGATCTTTTTACAATATTTGTTTATTAGCAAGGTTAAAATATTGTATTTACCTTTTAAAATTCCAGTAATGTAGACATTTCAGTGCTTTTATCTGTTTATATTTCCTCCTTTCTGGATAGTTTATTTGTCACGTGCCTTTTGTTCTTGAGCAATAGTAGTTTACTTATGAGCTCTTTATATAGTATATCCATTAATGCTTGCTCAAGTATATTTTTGCAAATATTTTAGAGACTATGTTTTGTTATTATGCTTGAACCTTAGAAGTTAATAGCATATAATAAAATTTTTTCTATATTTATTTTAGAATCATTGATATTTTTATATATACTTATATGACTAATATTCTCTTTCAATTATTGTAGTCAGTGGATTCAGGCAAGCACCACTACATCCTAAGAAGGGTCAATTCTGATGAATGTGAATAAGCACCTTCCCCCCTTTATTCCCTGCTGACCAATAGAAAATTGGATATATGAGGTAGACCTAGAGTTAGGCAGTAGGATTTAGGAGTAGATGAAAGATTTTGAAAAGTCAAATACATGTAATTTAAATTTTGAAAGTTGCTTCCTAATTGTTCTTAAAATTCACAGTTACCTTTCAACAGTAGTGCACAAAAGTGCCTGGCTTTACCATATACCTGCAACACTGGATTTCAACAATCTTAAAAATTTTTGCCACTCTAAAAATGTTTTAAGAAAAACATCATTGGCTTTCTGTTAAATAAGTATATCAATTCAGGTAGAATTATTTTTACACCATTTCATTCTCCTACCAGGAACATGAGACTAGGAAAATTAATATAAACAGATGTTAATTTTTGGATCAATTCTGCATTTGTTATAAGGGAACAAATAATAAATTTTAACCTAAAGATATAGCTCTAGAGTCAAGATTATGGGATTTAAGAATACCTAAGACACTGGATTCTGTGGACTGTCAAGGAAGACACTATCACTGCAAATATCATAAGTGTTTTCTTGGGAGAGGAGGAAAGTTTGGTCTTCTTCGACCTAGAGAGTGGATGAAATCCCAACAGTTTTATAGCACTAGGCTGTAAACACACTCAAAAAGGCAGAACCCCTACCTATTTTGCTCATCATTATGTCATCGCCTGGCCTAGTTTCTGGCACACAGTGGGTACTCAGAATGTTTAAGTCAAAGAACAAAGAAATGCATTCTTTAATCTCACAAAGGACTTTCCTTCAACATTGTCATTGTCTTATGACCTTTTTATTTTCTTTTATTCCTGCCAGTTTTCTGAGGAAGTCCAGGAAGGTAGTATTATTATCCTAATCCCAAACATGATATGAAAGATACAGGAAAAATAAAAGGAAGTGTCTTTTTACATCAATCTGCAAGAAGTATGGAGGGTAAAGGATCCCTAGAACAGGGACCAAATTAGAACAGGGACCCCAGTAGAACCCTTGAGAAGCCAAGGAGTTTTCATCTGTGCTGATCTGTTGCTTCTAACCCTGCTGGGTATTTTCCTTGTGGCACTAGGGTCTCCCTTTGATGCCTGAGCCCAGGACACATGTTGGCACAGAGCTCTGAGAGCTCCCAGCATGTGTGATGTGGCTGCCTTCATCCTTCTCTTACATCATTACAAGCACATATTCTGTCTATATAAGCCAGTTTCTACTCCGGATCACCTCTCCTCTCATTTTGACCAGGAACACAGAAGAGAACCCAAATTTGAATCAGAAACCAATCAATAAGATATTAACCATCTGTGTGCAGGCCTGGAGAATTCTCTCAGATTATGCACTGACTAAAGAAAGAAATGAAGAAGCTTTGGGATGCTGGACCATAGAGGTGGGGAAAGTTATCTTGTGTGGAGGCAGGAAGACAGGTATTCAAGGCCTTGGAAACTTCTGAATCCCCAAGTCCATGGGAAGAAAGAAAGTCAAAATGATTAAACAGACTGGGCAAGTTTTCTGCTGGACCTCAGATCAGGCAAGAGGAGTGGAGGTTTATTTAGAAGGCTTCCTAGGTCTCTGGGCTGTGAAGAACAACTATGAGGGAGCACTTTCTGGTCATGGTAAATTTAACCTGAGGCAGAAGTGAGGGGACTGCACAGAGGGCCTCAGTGAAGCAGAATTAGGAAAATAATGGATACCATCAGAAAGGAGTCATCTTGGCCTTCCTGGATATGAGGAAGGTGAATTTCTCTGGGCCCCACTTTGTTAGTTCACATATCTATATATTCATTTAATATTTATTTCATGGGTGTCTCCCATGTGTCAAACACTACATTATGGGGATGTAATGTGTAATGGTGAACAAGAGTAACATAATTTTCCCCAAGATTCTTAATTTAGTAATCTTTTCTGGAGAACAAAAACAAAAACAAAATAAAATTAAAAAAAAAGAAACACATTATATTACCATGCAACCAATGTTTCTATGAGAAATGCATGGTGCTATTGGAGTAGACGGATGGAACTTCTGATCTGGTATTGGAGAGGGAGATTGTCAATACAAATATCCTTGAGAAAGCAGCCACAATGCTGAGACTCCAACATGAATTGCATCCAGGCAGGGGTAGGAGAAGCTGTTCCACTATCTCTAGGCTCAGAATCTTCTGATCAATGGGTCTTTGACTTATACATGCTTTGTAGTAGTTTCCTTCTTTCAAGCTTTGTCACAGTCCATGTCATTGTGCCATATCTCACAATTAAAAGCACTGACTTCAGCTTAATGTTAGACCTGAGGTTGAGGAACGTAGGGTCCACAAACAAGGTCAAATGAGATTGGAAAAGAAGCAGGGTTAAATTGAATGGTTTCTTCTAGAGGAACAAGAGCCAGAGGCAGCACAACCTCATAAAGAGTTGGGGGAGTTCTGCCTAAGCCAGGCATTGAGGCAGATTGCAGGAAGTCTGATGCTTCCAATGAGACTCAGGAGTCTTAAGGATATTGCTTTGCCAGGACAGAAAGAAAAGAGAAAAATCTTGAACAGGTAGAGAAAAGGGAAGCAGTCCCAAGGAGCCATGACTGGTGATAAATTTTATAAGGTGAGTTAGAGCAACTGACATTTATCTGTTCTGTACTAGGTTCTGTTATGTGTGCTTTTTACTAATTGCTCCCTTTATTTTTTGCTTAGTTTTAGTATTAGTTTCTAGTTTTAGTTTTTGTAAACTGAGTCTACAGAGTCTTTCTCTGCATACATTTTGATGCTACCAAAAATACCAGGTCCCAGAGACTACAGGAGGATTATAATTCAAACAAGAGGAGACCAGCATCCCTAATCCACAATTCAAGAACTTCACCCATATTTTATTTGGGGCATTGGAAAAATCTTGGGGCATATAGGGTGTTATCATAGGCACTCAATGTTGGAAATCTTTGGCTTCATTGTGCATCTTCTTCTGGCCACCCAGGTGAACTTTTATCACCAGGATTCTACACTGCTCTTTCTAAGTCCCAGGAGCTTGATGATGGCATGGCAGATCTCCTTGGTCTTAATACTGTATATGATTGGGTTAAGCATGGGAGGCACAAAGAGGTAAATATTGGCCATGAGGAGGTGGACAGCTGGTGGGGCATGCTTCCCAAAGCAGTGCACCAGGGACAGTCCCATCATGGGCACAAAGAATAGCAGCACAGCACAAAGGTGTGAGGTACATGTTTGGAAGGCTCAGAGCTGCTCCTCTTGGGAGGCCAGTCCTGCCACTGTGTGCAGGATGAGCCCATAGGACAGTGCGATGAGCACCAGATCCAGCATGACAGTGAACACCACTAGTGTCAGCCCATACAGATTATTGAAGGTGGTGTCTGTGCAGGCCAGGTGTATCACTTCTTGGTGTAGACAAAAGGAGTGGGAGAGGACTCGAGGGCCACAATAGGGAAAAGCCTTCACAAGGAGGACAATGGGGACAAGGGCCACAGGACCCCGGAGGATGACAACCAGGCCTACCCTGACCACTCGCTGGCCAGTGATAATGACCGAGTATCTCAGGGAGTGGCAGATGGCGACAAAGCGGTCAAAGGACATGATGAGGAGCACTGAGGACTCCATGAAGGAAAATGAATGGATGCAGAACATTTGGATTTGGCAGGCTCCAAAGTAGATATCATGGCATTTGAACCAAAAGATCCCCATAGTGGTGGGCAAGGTGGACGCTGACAGTCCCAGGTCAGTGAGGGCCAGCAACGAAAGTAGATAGTACATGGGTGTGTGTAGATGAGGGGTGATCTTAATGATTACCAAGATGAAACAGTTGCCTGAGATGGCCACCAGGTACATAAAGAAAAAGGGGATGAAAATCCAGTGTTCGATGGCTTCCAATCCAGGAAAGCCGGTGAGGTAGAATATGGGGCTAAACCAAGTGACGTTGGACAGGAACATGAATTGGGGATTGAGAGGATATTGGACTGACATTCCTTGGGTACTGAGATGAAAATAAATGGATACTTCTGGTTATTCATTCTTCTATTTCACTAACATTCACAACATTATAAACAGCATCGTGATCATCACTTTGATACATCTGCTCCAATATTATTGATTCCATCACTCTCACTACCTTATTGAAACTTTATAACACCAGTAGGCTTTTCTCTATATTTCTATTACTTCTTAGTCTCATTTTCATTTATGGCTTCTATCCTCTGCTTATCCCTTAAAAATAGCTGTTTCCATCTTTGACTATTTTTTAGACATATTCCATAGTCCCTCCCCAGGTAATGTCATCTACTCCCAGGAATTCATTTACCATCCATATGCTGATAAACATTAAATATGTAACTTCAGTGCTTCTCATTTCTTCTCTTTTGATTTCCAGGCTTATATATCTAGAAGCATGCTGAGCATCTGCACTAGATGTTTCATATTTACTTCAAAAGCATGTTAAAAACTTCTCTTCCCAACAAACTTCTCCTTCATCTGTGTTACTTTCACAGGGGTCTACATCAAAATTTAAATCTAATATTTGAATCCTCCATATTATACCTCTGCCCAGTATCCAATCAATCATAAAGTCCTGGGATTTTATCTACCAAATACTTCTCATTTCTGCCTACTTACTATCACCTTCACTTATGCTGTCTTAATTCAGACTGCTATTGTCTCTTCCTGGACTATCCCAACAGCCTCTGGTTGTTCTTTTCTAATCTGTTCACTGCACTATAGTAAGAAAGATATTTATAAAACAAAATTTGACATGAAGTACAAGCAGTTTGAAATGATATTAAAAGGCCTGTGTGACCTCATCACTGTTATATCCTCTGTTCTAATCTATCCTCATTATCTCCTTCAAGTTTTATGGCATCAACAATGCTAAACAATTCTTCCAGTTTCTCCAGCATTCATGCTCATGTCCAAACATTTGTATTTTCATCCAGTTCTTCCTGTAATAGCTCTCTTAGTCTTTGTCTAAGTTCCTCCTAGTCCCACAACCAATCTCAGTTTAGGCATAATCTGAGCCTTCTCAGATTATGAAAAAGGCTTCTTGAAAGCTTTCTTGAGCCCATCAAATTTAGGGAGGAGTCCTCTTTTTTGTGCTCCTTTAGCACACTATACTTTCATGACCATGATACTTCTCACATGGTATTGTCATTTTCTGCATTCACTCTAAAATGGGAATTCATTGTGGACAGGAAACATGAAAAAAAAAAAAATAGCTCCATATATTATCTTAGGGCCCTATATAATTGAGATGCTTTAAATAAAATTTCAATAAAATTAATAAATATTTATCTTCACTTTACCACTTAGCTCATTTCAATAATTATTTATTAATCAACTAAGCAAATATTTATTGAACTTGTATTATATTCAAGCATGATTCTGTAACTACAATAGTGAAGAGAAGCAGAACAAAGACAAAAAAAGACAAATAAATGCATACTAAACAGCATGGCATATAGTGCTATAAAGAAATCTGAAGCAGGTTAAAGGGAAGAGACCAAAACTGATGAATTTTAAACAGGGTGACAGAAGAATGACCTCTCTGAGGAGGTAACTTTGGAACAGAAATCAGAATGAAATGAGGGGACAAGCTATGTAGAGAAGAACATTCCAGGGAGAAGAAATATCAAGTGAAAAGTTCCTGAAGCAGAAAGCTACTGTATATGCTTGGAAGCTAAAAGGATGCGAGAATATTGCAATGGAGTGAGCAAGGTGGGGGAGTGGTGGGAAATGAAGCTGAAGTGGTTAAATATCAGATCACGTATCGTCTAGGCCTTGTTTTACTTTGAATTTTGTTATATTTCTGATTTAGAGTTGAGAACAGAGGTGCTACAAGGATACGAGATTTCAGAGGGTCTGGGATAGAAACAGGGAAACCTATTAAAAGGCTTTTGCTTTTTGTACAGGGAGAGATGATGGTGTTTTGGACAATAGAGTTTGGTGGTAGAGGAGGTGAGAAGTAGTCGGGCTTGTTGGATTGGATTCGGTTGTTGAGGTAAAGAAAGCAGTAGAGGGAAAATCAAAGTTTTGTGCCTGTGCAATGGAGTCAGTAGTGTAGTCAGTGCTTGGTGGGGAACACTGGAGGAGGAATAAGTTTGAGGAAGAACATAAGGGTTCAGTTTTTGACATGTTAATATGAGATGTCTATTAAACTTACAAGGAGAATGTTGGGAAAGTAGTAGCATGTGCACTTCAGAAAAAAAAATTGAGGAAGAGATAAATTTGGAAGATATTAGTACATGGCTGGATGAGGCTACCTAAGAAGTAAGTGTAGAGAGGAGTTTCTAGGACTGAACCCTGGGCAAATCTGGCATTTAGAGGTCAAGAAGAAGAGGATCCAGCAAAGAGACTAAGGAAAAAAATGCCAATTAGATAGGAAGAAAACCAGGAGAGTGTGGTCTTATAGGAGTTTCAAGAGGGGTTAATCAAATGTGTATAATGTTTCTAAGAGATCACAGGTAATAAGAGGCCGTAAGTAAAAAGGACTGAGAGGTGACCAAGTGACCAAAGGACTAAGCAGTGTGGAAGTCATTGCTGATCTTGACAATGGCAGTTTCTCTGGAGTAGTGGGGAATAAAATTTGATTCTAGTGTGCACATGAGAAAAAGAGGGAGAATGAGAGAACAGATGGCCCAGGGCAATGTAGTAGGTTTCTAGGCAGTGCTGAAGTTAATTTGATGTTCATAATTCAAAGTGGAACCAATCAGCATTTAGATGTGTTTATCACCAGCTACAGTCAGCTGCTCAAAATTAGAAGAAACAGTGTAGAGGGTTGTATTTAATGAAGATGAAGTTAGGGTAGGCTAGCATGAGGGAAGTGAAGGGTGTATACAAAGGAGAGATTATGATGATGTACTATGGAGCCTAAACTTGGTAAAAAAAAAAAAAAGTTAAAACATGAGAGGATGATGAACAGTGAAAAGAGATCAGAGTTCTAGAGTAGCTATCAGACTGAGTTGTTGATTTAAGGTAAGGGATACAATACTTGAGAGGAGTTCAGGGAACTGAGTGAGGTTGCCAGTTGGATCAACCAAGTGAATACTGAAATCGCTAAGAATTATGTCTGAATTAGTAGTGGAAAGAGAAAAGGGAGCCAGTGTTAAAATCTTCAGTGAGTAAATAGTGTGACTGGAAAGATGGTTGGTAGATGCAACAGGGAGGGATATGGTGATAATGTAGCCGGCATGCCTTTGATAAGAATGGAGAGTTGGAGGCAAGGGGGAGATGTGTTTAGGAGAACCAGGGCCAGCTCTACATCACTCTGACAAGGGGTTGAAAGAACTGTCCAGACTTATTGTCTCCATTTTTTCTCCCCTTATTTTACTACTCAACCAATTGCCCTCTGGCTCTATCTGCCTGTCTGTCTGTCTGTCTGTCTTTCTATCTATCTAATCTATAATTTTAAATTAAAAAGCCATTTAGCTAAAGCCATTCTTCTTAAATTCACCAAATCCAATGCAGTGTCTCAATTCTACTTGCAACAGTTGTCTTATGGCCACACCCTGTTTTTTAAAAACTCTCTCTTGGAATTCTTGATGCCAGTATCTGCTGGTTCTCTTCTGATTTTTTTTAAACAGCTCTTCCTCAAGCTCCTTTATAGAACTATTATATATATTCTTTATACATTATATTGATATATATTATTTTATATAGGTATAAATAACTATAAGTATACAAGTATAAATATATACATATATACTTTATATAATATATATTATTCACATATTTATATCATTTATATATTTATTTCTAGATATTCTTTATATATATGTATTCATAATTTATGATTTTATCAACAGAACTGTGATTCTTCTCTAAGACATCTGGACTTCATTACAATGTCTAATCCATATTAGGCATCACTATATGTTTGCTGCAAGAAAAATGAAATGAGTGAATAAATCAATTAAGTGTTTACCTCTTGTCCTGAAGATCTGTGCTGAGCCCAGTGTTCACTGACTTCAGAGGGACCAAAAGGACATGGGGAGGGATCTGGTGGAAGCAAGAAGTCTATAGGAGATGGTGACCAGGCTGGGATTATTCCTCCTGAAAAGGAAGTTCTAGGGAGTATTTTCCTAGAAATGAGATATAGTATTCCTTGATAGGGAATAGCAGGTGTTTTTGCATTTCTACTTAGAAACAAACAGAAAAATCCATTTATCAGCACAGAGTCAAGTCTAATTACAATGTAATTTCAATATCCACAGCAGAAGGGATAAACATGAGACCTGAAAAGGAAATTTTTGAATAAAGGAGTTTCCAGTATTCAATGAGTGATCAGCTCTCTACCTTACCTATGTGTTATAAATATTAGTTTTTTTTCAATTTAGTATTACCTGAATTTTTAAAATGAACAATTGGTAGAGGCCACTGGTTTTTATGAATAAGAGAATAGCAAATGGAACCATGCCTAAGCACAAGGACTTGGACCAGCTATCTCATTCTTGAACCAGGTAGAACATTCCTGTGATGGTGAAACTCATGTGTAAACATCCTCTTGGGACCAAGGTGGAAGAGGATTTTGGAAGAGAGAGGACATATCCTAGATACTGAAGAAGCCACAAGGGTCTTTCCTGCTATATTTTCTGTGACAACCTCTGTGCCTGGCACATAACATATACTTAATATATGTGTTGAATGAATGGACGGCTGTTTGGTTTGTGAGAGGAAGGGGGACAGCTGGTATACCAGAGTCTGTGGAGACCCAGCCCCATGAAGGGAGGGTGTGTGCCATCCTGATGCCTGTGGGATGTTGATCTGCAGACATGATTGAGGAAGGACTAGCCTGGCCATGCAGGCCCTGGTCAGAAGGAGCAAGGCAGCCTTTTCTCCTGACCTTAGTAAGGGGATATTATAGATGATCTCTCCTCACCTTCAGGCAGCACAAGCCGTGATCCTCTCTCGGGCTCTGGTTCTGTGCATAGACTTTGAGAGTTTCAGAAATAGAAGAGATTTTTGTGCAGATCCTGGGTTCCAAGACTTCATTTTGCAAATGAAAAAGCTGAGGCCCAATGGAGGGAATACATTTGCCTACAGTGACTCAAGTGGTTAGGGATGGAGCAAGAATGTGAATTCTGACCACCTCCTTCCAGGCACTGATCTTTCTGGGCACTAACATATCTTCTTGCATTTTCTTCCTCTCCTCTCATGTTCTTGCCCCAATGCCCACCCCTGAAACCCTGGCACAGGACAGTAGGGAAGACTCACCCAATGCTGCTAATCTTTAAAAAAAAACTGAAGACTTGGTCTGTACTGAAGAAGGAAAGAGGTGGTAAGGATAGGCACCAGGGTCTGTGAGAGGCAACAGATGGTGCCTGTCAGGGCAGGATTTATCCTCCTTCTTCCTCTGTGCATGTGAAACCCTGTGGCTCCAGCTGGGAGAATCTGAGGAGAAACAAGGGTCCCTGGGGTGGAAGTCCTGTGGGCAGGAGCCTCTCATCACTCTTCTCCTTGACCTCTATCCCCCTTTCCTCCCCCAGGGGCATCTGAGGCTGAAGATTCCTGACATTATAGGATTCTCTCCCCAGGTTTTTGCCACTGACAGATAGCTGGTGCAGGAAAAGCAATGCTGCCCCACCCCATTTCTCCTGTTCTATGGAGAAATTGATTCCTGTCATGTCACCTCATTGACTCTCTCCCTTAGTCAATTAGGGTGAGCCCATAGTTTGCCAGAGACACGGGATGTGGCGTACCAGAAGGATTACCTACCTATGCAGCCTCCCAACTGGCTTCTAAATTGCTCCTCTACCTTGTTTCACAAGGCTCATCACAACCACCACCACCCCAAGCACCTCTCATTTCTGTACTTATTTTCCTACCTCTTTCTTTCTTTCTTCTTATCAGATCATTCATTTGCCTTTAGTCTCTGCCAGTTGTGGTGCTTTTGAGCCCAAACATCATCCAGATTACAGTTTTCCATATATACTCTCAACTACAAATACAAGTCTCAGGCTTTCCCAAGGCTCTTGACTCACCCTTGAATGCACAGTACACTCATTCAGCGAGCTCTTCGACAAGTAGCCCTTCCCCAGCTTTTCCTCTCTTCTTTAATTCTTTACTCTTCTGGTAGCAAATATCATCTTTTAGAAAAATCAATGTGTATTTTTTCTTCAGTCTATGTGACAGAACCTGAATGATGTGGTCAGCTCATGAACATACCTCCCTCCCTTTCTTCTCTTTCAACACACAAACACAAACACACACACACACACACACACACACACACACACACACACGTAGGTTGGTATGAAGCAAGTATTATATACTTCCAGTAGGGATGGTTAATCAGAGTTGTGTGGGGTCAACCCTCAAAACATGGCATATAGATCCAAAATCAGGACAGAGGCCCACGAAGTCTGTGACATGCCAGTGTGATCAGAACACAATCATTTAGGAGGTGGCACAACCTTAGGCCAGGTAAATAACTAGTGATCATGGCTATAGTATAGGCACGCAGAGTAAGGGTGACATGACAGAATGGAGAGGGTTTTTACCAAATTATATAGAAGGGGGAAGTCAAAAATTACCATTCAGGCTTGCAGGAGAGAAAACCCATACCAGAGAAAATTGAGAAAATTTTGCATTTTTTGAGGACATAACCTTGGCCATGTCCTAGAGAAAGTTTAATTAGGGATGGGAAAGCAGCCACAGTGCTGCTATTATTTCCATCAACAACTTTTACTGTTTTTTGGGGACATCTGTCACATATAAAATGGCACAACAATGATTGTAAGTACAATGAAAGAGATGTAGATAGCAAGTTATATGAGTAGAGGTGGATGACTGGCCCACCTGGGAGGGACAAGGAAAGAATTTGAACTGAGCTTTGAAGACTAGGTAGGAATTAATTATGAGATGGGGCTTTTCAGAAAGGCATGTCCAGGAAGAAGGAATAGCACAAGCTTGGAAATATAGGGAGGGAAAATTTTATGTTTTAATAAGCACAATGCTTTCTATTACTCAAATATAACATTTAAGAGAGGTAATACCTTGGAATAAGACACCAGAGGAAAGTAGAGACAAGCCTAAGAAGGGTATAAATGACATTTTTTTTTAACTTTACCAATTATTCTTTTATTTTTTATTGCACACTTCAACTCTTCACAGAAAAAAAAGACTAAGAACTCCTTAAAGTCCAGTTAATTACATCTGTTCTGATTCTTTTCAAGGTAGAGACCTAAATTGTTATATAAATATCATTAGTAAATACAATTTATACATAATATTTTTTGAGTTTCACTTGAACATTTTTTCATACAATTTTAAGTATATTAACAAGTATTTAATGGCTATATAACAGTCTATGGTAGCAATAACAATATACCAAAACTTACTTATCCATTTCTCAATTATTGGGATTTTTTTTTTTTTTTTAACTCTTATGAATGGAATCGCTAGAAACATCTTTATACAACAATCTCTTTTTTTTTCTTTTAAATATGTCCTGGGCATATACTACTAAAATGGAATTAGTATGGCAAAAGATTGCTCAACTATAGAACTCTTACTATATTCTTGTCAATAGCTCTTTTAAGACTATGAATATACACTGCTACTGGTATGAGGACACAGGCAATAATAAAAATTTTTGAACTTTTTTCAAAAACTAGGTCAAAGTTGTTTTAATTTTCATATTTAATATTAGGAAATATGTATATCTTTCTAAGAATTGATTTTAATTTATATCTTCTCATCTGTACCATATCCTTTTATAAATTTGACTCATAAAGAGTAGAAAACTTTTTTTAAAAAATATGAAGCACTTTGTCCATTTCTTCTTTTGTCTTCTTCCTGTTTAGGATACATTTTTCATCTTTCTTTCAGTTAATCTCTTCTACTTTGTCAATAATGCTTTTCAATTTCCATAAAGTTTCCTTTGTACCACTATTGGTATAATAGTCTAGTTTTGTTTTAACTGTTATATTTAACATTTTAAACCATCTGGAACAAATTGTGGTATATGTAGAATGGATCTAATTTATTTTTCCATAGTGATATTCAGCTGGCTTTTCCATAGCAGTTATTAAATATTTCTTTCCAATTGGTTTATTACTCTTAAACTTTCTATTCAGCACCATAGAATATTAGAAATGTTGTTTAATAGCATGTTTTAAGGATTAGAAGGGCAAGGCTCCCATTGTTGTTCTTTTCCTAAGTTAAAAAGACATATCTATCTTTGCAGAATTATCACAATTCTGTCAAATTATATAAAGTATCCAGCTGGAATGTTAAATGGAACTGTGATAAATCTACACACTAATGCCACACACTGGCATTCCTTTTGATGTTCTTTCATGTGCATTATCTAACTCAATGCTTACAATAATTCTGTGAAGAATTATTTCTATTTTATACATGGTGAAATGGAAGCTCAGAGTGACCTTTCCAAGTAAAATCACTCTGAGTTTCCTTTTCACCATGGCAAGATGTATAAAATCTCACCATCAGATTATACAACTGGTAAGTAGAGAAGCAAGGACTAAAATTCTGGTATTGTGACTCTCCATTTAGTACTTTCCCATCATACTAGGATGTCTCTTATGGGACTAAGGTCTTTTAAATGTAGTTCCTCAAATCTGTAACAATATGCTTCTATTTAAGCATCTTTCTTAATTTACCAAATACAGTTTCATAACTTCCTATAAATGGCTCATATAAATTAATACCCAAACATTTAAAATTGTAGCTTGTCATTGTTGGACTCTAGAAATAAGATTCATTTTTATACTAGTGAGGCCTTACAGTATTGTCTTTCATTTCTGGCTTGTTTCACTCAACATAATGTCCTCAAGGTTCAGAGATGCATTTTTTAAATTGTATACCCTGCAATGTCTTGAATTAGTCCTTTGCTAGTACATTTACATATTATAGGTTTTGCTAGTTATAAAGTTATGTTAATAGATTTACCATATAGAAAGTGTAGCTGTCTAGAGAAAAAGCAGTATTCATACAAATGTGTACCGCTTTTCTCCCTTATCTTTCTCTTATGTTGTATGGCAGTGACAAGCTTCTTCAACCACATATAAATAAAAATGGTGCCAAGATTGCTTAGTTTCTCCCTAAGAAATATTCTTATGTTTTCCCAATGGTAATGTTAGTTCTTTGTTTTAAGGAATTACCACACTTATTGGAAAAGCCTACAAAATCATTACCAGGGGTAATTAAATCAAAGATGAATGGTAAATTTTATTGATATTTTAAAAGTTATCTGTTGTTAATACTTTGGATTTTTATCATTTTTTCTGCTGATGTTGATTTAATAACTATTCTGTTGAACACCAACCTTGTTATCCTGAGTCATAACAGTTATTGTCATTTGTTTCTATAACATTTGCCTGTTTTTTATTTTCCATCCTGTATATCTGTTCAGAATGAGACCCTTTAAAAACATCTGCTTGAATTTCAGTATGGAGGTCATATCTGCCTCAAAATGCAATTGGTACACTTGCAGGCATCTATCATGGCCTTTTGCATTGCCCTTGTAGGATTTGGGGAGCATGGTGAACTGATAAAGAACAGCTTATAGCTCTGGTTATTGCTTTGGCTGTGAGTAATAAAGTCCTTTGTCTCTGAAAGAAAAAAGTGCAATTGGTGGTCTATCATCTTTCATGATATATAACTAGGTATTATTTATTCTTGAAATCTTTGAAAAAGTTCACCAATAAGACCATAAGGGTCAAAGTCCAATTCAGCAGAAAATTATACTAGTTTATTGTTCCAGTTTGCTAATGCTGCCATTATGCAAAACACCAGAAATGGATTGGCTTTTATAAAGGAGGTTTATTTGGTTACAAAGTTACAGTCTTAAGTCCATAAAGTGTCCAAGGTAAGGCATCAACAATAGGGTGCCCTCTCTGGAGAAAGTCCATTGGCATCCAGAAAACCTCTGTTAGCTGGGAAGGCATGTAGCTGGCGTCTGCTTGCTCCCAGGCTGTGTTCCAGCTCCTCTCTCAATTCCTGTGCATTCTTCAAAATGTTGCTCTTGGGGTGTTTGTCCTCTGTCCTCTCTTAGCTTCTCCAGAGCAAAAGTTTGCTTTCAACGGTCATCTTCAAAATGTCTCTCAGCTGTAGCTCTTCCTTCTGTCTTTGAACACTTTTATAGGACTCCAGTGATTCAATTAAGATCTACCCTGAATGAGTGGGATAACACCTCCATGAAAATTATCCAAGCAAAGGTCTCAACCCACAGTTGACTGAGTCACATCTCCATGGAAACAATCAAAGGATTCCAACCTAATCAACACTAATAAAACTGCCCCTACAAGATTGCATCAAAGAATGTGTTGTTCTGGGGACATAATACATCCTAACCATCACAGTTATAATAATCCCTAAATTTTTAAATGATTTTTGTTTGTTATAAATATTCTCATTTCTAATTTTATTTTGTAGTCATTTAAGTTAAAATGTAATATATTAATTTTGATAGTTTTTGGTAGGTCTACCTGACCTCCATCCTCCATTTTATTTATCATCTTACAATTGGTTTCATTTTAATTATAAGTATTTAGGTCTTTTTCAGGCATTTCAGTTGTTTTGATAGGTTTAAACCTTAGGATCAACCCAGTACCATTTTACCATATTCAAATAGTACATAAATATTAACACCAATTAATGACTTCTCTCCTTTCAGTAACTGTAAATTATTTAAATGTTTCTTGTGTAATTTTCCTCAAATATAGAAGAGCAGCAAGACTATTCAGTGCATATTTTAGCCTAGTAACATTTGCATTTTATAAACAATCTTCAGATCAAAAATTACTTTATTAAAGAGCATTATTTTGTTAAAACTTGGCCAAATTCTGCTTTAAGGAGATTCATAAATCTAAAATATGTATAAATATATTTTAATCAGTCTTAATCTTCATGTTTCTGATTCAAATAAGCTGAAAGACCAGTGGGGTTCCCAATGTCTGTCTTCACCAGTAATACTAGATTCTGATTTTCATGGGCACCTTTTCCTTCTCCTATAGTGCCTACACTCATTTAGTAGTGAAAGTCAGTGGAAATGTCGAGTTTTGGAATAAAAGCTGGATTCCAAAGTCTCTTATTCCACATACCAGACTACAAACACATTATTGATCATTAACTGTCTATTTCCCCTGCGAAAATATATGCAATATCTGCCTCAGAGTGCTGCTGAGAAGCTGTAATGAGAAAGCACAATATTAAGTGCCTAGCACAATAATAAATGCTCTGTGCCAAAGCAAAACTTGTCATTACCAGCTCACTTCCTAAAGGATTATCCTTTTCTACCTGAGGAAGGGAAACTGGAGACTAAAGGAGGTTCAACTCTTTTGATATCTCCACACTTTTTCATTACTGGAGTGCACGCCGTTTTCTGACTTCTGTGGTTCTGGGAAAAAAAAAATTCCATCCTCTGGTTCACAATCAGAAGGCAGAACTGATTAGAAAGGGCATGTTATCTCATTAGTTGTGGGGTGGAACATAACCAAAGGGACATGTTAAATATTCCTTTGATTCATTGCTAACAGTTATAATTAGTGCTTTTCATTAAAGTTGCAAAGTCAACATGATGGTTATTTCACTCTCACGAATAAACCTCAGGTAATCTATCTACAGATGGATTTAACACCACCTCTGAGAGTTACTCCTAGGAATTTCGGAATAATCACTCTGAAGTATCTTTTCCTGAAGCAACTTAATTTTTCTTTTGGTCTGAGTTACTTGTTAGAATTTTTTTTTTCTTTTGGATTTGTCTCCACTGAATTTCCTGCTAGAGGAGGGCTCTGCAGAAATTTTCCTAAGCATTCAAACAGAACAAATATTCTCCCCTAATTTCTTTTTGGGGATGAACCTCCCAAGATTGAGCTCTTAAACAACTAACCGAACTCTCCAACTTCTTTTGTAATGTGGAAGCCTGAGGTGGTGTCATTCACTGTCCCGGCTGGTTATATGGGTCAGGTTAATGAATTATTTTGCAAGAGGTATTGTAAACATCAGACCTCCACAAAGAATAAAAGATCATGCAAAGCTAATCTTTTTTTAATTTAATTTTATTGAGATTGTTCACATACCATACAAACATCCAAAGATCCAAAGTGCACAATCAATTGCCCACAGTACCATCATACACCATCCATCACCACAATTAATTTTTTCTCAATTTTTAGAACATTTTCATTACTCTAGAAAAGAAATAAAGACAAGGAAGAAAACTCAAATCCTCCCATACTCCTAAACACTCCCTTCTCCATTATTGAGTCAAAGAATTGGTATAGGACATTTGTTACTACTGGTGAAAGAATGTTAAAATACTGCTAACTGTAGTACATAGTTTCCAAAAGGTACAGTTTTTTCCCTACATACACCTCTATTATTAACTTCTAGTTATAGTTTCATACATTTGTTCTAGTTCATGAAAGAGATTTGTACAGTTAATCATGGACATTGTCCACTACAAGATTCACTGTTTTATACATCCCCATATTTTAACCTCCAACTTTCCTTCTGTTGACATACATGACTCTAAACTTCCCCTTTCCACTACATTCACATACCTTTCAGCAGTGTTAGTTATTCTCACAATAACATGCTACCATCACCTCCATCCATTTCCAAACTCTTAAGTTCAACCTAGTTAAACATTCTGCTCATAAGAAGCAATTGCTCCCCAGTCTTTAGCCACCTATACCCTGGTAACTTATATTTCATGTCTATGAGTTTGCATATTATAATTAGTTCATATCAGAGAGACCATAGGATACTTGTCCTTCTGTGTCTGACTTATTTCACTCAATGCAGTGCCCTCAAGGTTTCCTCATCAACCTGTTTTTTTTTAATGATTTTGTTCACCCACCATACATTCCATCCTAAGTAAACAATCAGTGGTTCCCTATATAGTCACATACTCATGCATTCACCACCATCACTGCTATTGATATAAGGACATCTCATTTCTTCCACAAAGAAGGAGGAAGAGTCAAAGAAGGTAAGGAGAAAAAAGAAAATGAAAAGCAAAGAAAAAACATGACAGCTAAAAAGCAACAAAAGACAGAATTAAAATAAAGTTGAATAAAAGAGTCACACAACAGCACCAATGCCAAGAGTCCCATACCCCTCATGTCCCCCTCTTACAGGCATTTAGCTTTGGTATATTGCCTTTGTTACATTAAAGGAAGCATCATATCATGTTTCTGTTGACTATAGTTTCTAATTTGCATTGATTGTATTTTGTTCCCCACTACCACCCCATGTTTAACATCTTGCAGGGTTGACATTTATTTGTTCTCCCTCATGTAAAACATATTTGTACATTTTATCACAATTGTTGAGCACTCTAGGTTTCACTGAGTTATTTACAGTCCCAGTCTTTATCTTTTGTCTTTTGTTCTGGTGTCCCACATGCTCCTAACCTTCCTCTTTCAACCATACTCACAGCCATCATTGTTCAGTGTACTTACATTGTTGTGTTACCATCATCAACAATTGTTTTCCAAACCTCTCACTCCTGTCTTTTCCTACCTGTCTGTAGTGCTCCCTTTAGTATTTCCTGTAGAGCAGGTGTCTTATTCACAAACACTGTCATTGTCTGTTTGTCAGAGAATATTTTAAACTCTCCCTCATATTTGGAGGACAGTTTTTCTGGACATAGGATTCTTGGTTGGCAGTTTTTATCTTTTAGTATCTTAAATATATCACACCACTTCCTACTTGCCTCCATGGTTTCTATTGAGAAATCCACACAGAGACTTATCAAGCTTCCTTTGTATGTGATGGATCACTTTTCTCTTGCTGCTTTCAGGAGTCTCTGTCTTTGATGTTTGATAATCTGATTAAGTGTCTTGGTGTAGATCTATTCAGATTTATTCTGTTTGAGGTATGCTGCACTTCTTGGATCTGTACTTTTATGTCTTTCATAAGAGATGGGAAATTTTCATTGATTATTTCCTCTACTATTGCTTCTACCCCTTTTCCCTTCTCTTCTCCTTCTGGGATATGCATGACATGCACATTCATCCACTTCATGTTGTCTTTCAATTCCCTGAGACATTGCTCATATTTTTCCATTCTATCCCTATCTGTTCTTTTGTGTGTAGGATTTCAGGTGTCTTGTTCTCCAGTTCCTGAGTGTTTTCTTCTGCCTCTTGAGATCTGCTGTTGTATGTCTCCATTGTGTTTTTCATCTCTTGTGTTGTGCCTTTCATTCCCATAGATTCTGCCAGTTATTTTTTTCAAACTTTTGATTTCTACCTTATGTTCACCCAGTGTTTTCTTTATATCCTTCATATTTTTTGCCATATCTTCCCTGAACTTGTTGATTTGGTTTTTTATTTGATTTAGTATATTTCTTTGAAAATCTTTAATTGATTGTTCCATTGAAGTGAAACAATATCTCAACTTTATCTTAACTAATATCTAAGTTTGTTCCTTTGACTGGGCCATATCTTGATATTTACTAGTATAATTCATAGTTTTCTGTTATCTAGGCACCTGGTTTCCTTGGTTACCCCAATCAGATTTTCCGAGACCAGAACAGGTTCAGGTGTCAGAATGGGGTTATATTCAGTTTCAAGTTTCTCTGAGGGTGTATCTTAAAAGATTGACAGACTTTCCTGTGAGGCATCTAGCTTCTATGCTTTTCCTAACCTGCCCAGCAGGTGGTGCCTGTCAGCCTGTCACTCCTGACTGGTGTAAGAAGGTGTGGACCTTTTACTTCTCAGCTTAGGTTGTTTCTGGTTTGATTGTTTCCCCCCAGGCCCTCTGGTCTGAGTTCTGAAGGGAAGGCTGGCACTAGAGCTGGGCCTCACCGCCTTCCTTTTAGGGAAGACACACCCCTAGGGAGTTATTGTGCTGGTTTGTATGTATTATGTCTCCCAGGAAAAACCATGTTCTTTCATGCAATCTTTTGGGGGCAGATATATTTAGTCCTGATTAGGTTGGAACCTTTGGATTAGGTTGTTTCCATGGAGATGTGACCCACCCAAGTTAAGTGACACCTTTGGATAGGCTGTGACCTCTGATTGAATGTTTCCATGGAGGTGTGGCCTGCCCATTCAATCTGGGCCTTGATTAGTTCACTGGAGTCTTATAAAGGAGCTGACAAACAGAGGGAACACAGAGGAACTGCAACTTACAGAGACATTTTGAAGACTGCTGTTGAAAGCAGAGTTTTGCTGATGCTTTTAAGGTACTAGCCCAGAGTTTGCCCCAAGAAGCTGATACAGAGACATTTTGGAGCATTCCATTTTGAAACACAACCTGGGAGCAAGCAGACACCAGCTACATGCCTTCCCAGCTAACAGAGGTTTTTCCAGACTCCAATGGCCTTTATCCAGTGGAGGTGCCCTATTGCTAATGCCTTACCTTGTACAATTTATGGCCTTAAGACTATAACTATGTAACCAAATGAACCCCCTTTATAAAAGCCAATCCATCTCTGGTGTTTTGCAAATGGCAGAATTAGCAAACCAGAACAGTTATCTTCTGCATTTCAATTGCTCCTTTGTCTCTCTGAATCTGTTATCTCCAACCCTGTCTGGGTCAGATTACTGCAAACTAAAATGGCTGAGCCACTGATCCACTCAAGTTGAGAGAGAGAAGAAGGGAAAGAAAGCCCCTTTTCAGAGCCAGTCTGTGGCACCCCAGTTTTGTGCATTGGTCAGAGAGAACACCTGGTCTTCTGGGCTCCCCTTCCCAGTGCACAGGTGTTTTCTGGCTCTTTAAGGTTGGTCATCACTAAAAGCCTCTAACTCCTCATTAGCGTTGTGTCTATACTCATAGCTTGTATTCAGCAGTCCACATTTGTTAATTAAAACCCCAGTTGGAACTGGGATAAGCTATATTCCCTTGCTCCAGGAGTGCTGCTTTCTCCTACAGCAAAGTCTTGCAGCTCAGCCTGCTTTCAGGGGAGGGGGCTCCCAGTGCAGTTTCACAGTTTTTACTTATAGATTTTATGCTGTGATCTCAGCCATTCCACCCAATCCAGGTTGGTGTACAATGTGTGGACAGTCACAGTTGTCCCCCAGCAGTTGTTCCATATTATTTATGAGTTGTTCCTGGTTGTTTTGTAGTTGCTCCAGGGGACTAACTAAATTCCACTCCTCTCCCTGCCACCATCTTGCCCCTCTCCACTCCAAAGCTAATCTTTTCAACAATCATAGCCTTGATCCAGATTTTATAAAGAACTCTTACAACTCAAAAATGCAAAGGAGCCAATAAATTGGACAAAATGTATCCAATCAGTTTCAAAAAGAAAGATGTGCTAATGAACCATAAGCATAAGAAAAGGTGCTCAATTCAGTAGTTATCAAATAAATACAAACTAAAACCACCATGAATGGTTATAATTAAAAAGATGGACAATACTATTTGCCATTGTGAATGTGGATCACCTGAACCTCTCATTCTTTAGTGAAATTCTTCAACAACCATGGAAAAGTTGAAATTTCCTCATAAAGTTCAACATACACTTGCTGTATCGCCCAGCAATTCCATTCCTAGATATTTACTTAAGAAAATAAAAGCTATGTCCAAAAAATAAGCTATACAAGAAAATTCAAAGCAACTTTGTTTTTAAAATAATGATTTTATTGGGATATAGCATAACATAAAATTCACCCTTTTTAAATGTACAATTCTGTGGCCTTTACCATACTCACAGAAGTGTGTAACCATTACCACTATATAATTTTAGGACATTTTCATCACCTATAAAAGAAAACCCATAGCCATTAGCAATTGCTCCTCCTCCACCAAGCCCATGGCAACTACTAATCTACCTTCTGCCTTTATGTATTTGCCTAATCTGGACATTTCACGTAACTGGAATCACATAATATGTAACATGTACCAGTATTTCAGTTCTTTTTATGCCTGAACAATACTCCATTCTATGGATTGCTAATTTTGTTTATCAGTTGATAGATATTTGGGTTGATACTATGTTGGGATTGTTATGAAAGAATATTATGAAAGCAATCATAACTGATACAATCTAGATCCAATGAGCAATGTATCCCATGTTCTCTCTAGTCATCAATTATCATTGCTCCTTACAGTATTCCACTCTCTTTTAAGAACTCCAGTAGCTTCTACATGCACAAACCATGTGTGGGTTGTTATTTCCACTAGGAGGAGAGCAGAGAATTTTTTACACCTACCCCATCCTGCCATTCTCTCTCCAAAGAGAATATTTGTGGGCACACATTCTCTGGAAATGAAGAGTCAAATTAACCCTAGAGTAATGAAAAATAAATATATGAGAATGATTGTATCACTTATGAATCTTTTTGCTTCAGAAAATGGGAAATTATTCTCACTGTCTTATGCAAAAAGGGGGGTATTGGGGGTTGTTCTGATTTGCTAATGCTGCCATTTTGCAAAATGCAAGATATGGATTGGCTGTTATAAAGGAGGTTTATTTGGTTACAAAGTTGCAGTGTTAAGGCCATAAATTGTCCAAGATAAGGCATCAACAACAGTGTATCTTCACTGAAAGATGGCCATTGGTATCCAGAAAACCTCTGGTAGCTCAGAAGGCACATTGCTGGTGTCTGCTCCCAGGTTGTGTTTCAAAATGGCGTTCTCCAAAATGTTGCTCTTGGGGTGTTTTGTCCTCTCTTAGCTGCAGCTCCTCTTCAAAGTGTCACTCTCAGTTGCTCTGAGGTCCTTCTGTCTGTGAACTCCTTTATACAACTCCAGTGATCTAATTAACACCCACGCTGAATGGGTGGGGTAATAACTCCAAGGAAATTATGCAATCAAAGGTCTTGCCCACTGTTGATTGAGTTACATCTCCATAGAAACACTGAATCAATAGTTTCCAACCTAATCAACACTAGTATGTCTGCCCTCACAAGATTGCATTAAAGAATATGGCTTTTTCTGGGGGACATAATACATTCAAACTGGCACAGGGAGGGAGTCAATTGGGGATGTATTTGGGGATTATTGCCCCTGATAGAATTTACAAGAATCTTGAGGATTAGACTTGGAACATCAGCAGAAATCCTAACAGTCCCCATGAGCCAAGAATCAGGAGTTCAACCAACAAAAAAGCAGAAACAAACTGTTAGGGGCATTAGGACCAATACTGTAGCAAGTTCGGGATACTCTTACTTTGAACACCATCATCCCTGCTGCCTTAAAAGGATACTCCCCATTATTTTCACATCACTATTTAATATTCAAAGCTCCTGGTAGACTTCCTAATATTCTCAGGGTCATATTGAACTTTGACTTCAGAACTTGGAGAAAAGAAGAATCTGGCCTAACTGGTTTCTCCACTGGGAGTCTGGACACTGTCTATGAACAGAGTTACAACAAAATAAGTGATTTCTTCAAAATAGGAGAAGTTCAATTAGGAATTGCAAACCTAAAATACATGACCCACTTTCACTATGAAAACCATCCTCCTCTATAGGTTTCAGTGACTGCGCAGCTGCTCAGGGGTATTTTTTAGAAACCTGGAACATTTTGTTGAGCACTACTCCATGCCACAAGTGGATTAATTATATCTACAAGGGCCAGTGTCCCCCACTCATTGTCTAGAATTCGAATGTGCAAATGTGTCAGTTTAGGTTACCCAGCAAGTACATGCCAGCCAGGATGGATTTAATGTGCAAGAGGTTTATTGGTGTACACACCCATGAAGGATAGTGGGGAGAGGGAATTGGAGTAGGCAAGGCAAGGCTCAAACAGAGATGCCCTTCTTAACAACTGTGAAGGGAGTGAGAGAAGGAAGTAAGACTGGGTAGGAAGAACATCAGACTCCAGTACAGCTCTGAGAAAGTTTCAACCAGGCTAACCAGGAGCCCCACAGCAAAGATTGCTCATTTGAGGAGTCCTGTACTGGGCAGAAATGGCCCAGCTCGAGGAGTGATGCTGTGCAGACATTGGCTGTGAGTTAGCTATGGAGGGCAAATCCCCAATATAAGGCATCTAGAGGCTATCAATTATCTACACTTCTTGTAGCAGTTTCTCTCTTGAAGGGAGATCTTAATAGCTGCCTCAGCAAGAATGTTAAAATACATAGTATCAGAGCACGAGGGGAAATAGTTCATCCAATACCACATAATACTCTCTAGAGGCTGAGGCAAATGGATAGCATGGGCTGGTTTCTCAGAATGAATCCTTCATAGTCTTTAGGTTACTAGTGTTTCTCTGTCTATTTAGTTTTCTACCTTTGGAGAATATATCCACCTCATCTCTAAGAGCCTTCTCCAAACACACTGTAGAGGTTACAGTAATCAACATGATGGCAGATGTCTCTAATTGAGGCAATTGATGAGATTAATCAGCACTTTCCATTCCCTCTCTGAATGAGATCAATGGAGACATCTGTATGCTGAAGGCTCTCAGCCAGCAGGGGACTCTCTAGCACAGCCTTGTGCTTTTCATGTTTCCACTAGTAAAATGTTTTCTTCCCAAGACCCAATTATATTGGTTCCTGATACTGTTATTTCCTATATTGTTATTCTTGTTTTAATTATTAAATTTAATTTTATAATATTTCAAACATTGAAAGAAGAGTGGGAAAAAGTTGACATGTCTTTGAAAACTTAGTCAAATACATTAGGAAAATCTGTATAAATGAGTTGCTAAAATAATGGCTGCTAAATTAGGCATGGAGAAAAGAATATAAAATATTGAGAGGCAGAAGAAAGCATACAATTCTGAAACCATTCTTCCATCTCACTGTATTTCAGGTGTCCAATTATCTTCATTCCATTTTGCAGAAATGGAGACTGGAAAGCATAGGTGATGCAGCATTGGGAAATTTTATGCCAGTAAGATGATATGGGACTGCAGCCAAAGTAAAACTCTTACTCAAACAAGAGGCATTGGCTGTATAGCAATAACTTATTAGTGCTTGGTGCCGATAGTTTTACTGGATACTAAATTTGATTTGGGGAAACTTTTCCTGTTTCCTATAATTTACTAATTCTTTTCACACATCTTGTGGGTTCTAATTATACAAAGGAAAATTATGGAATTAGAGGTTGAAAGTGGAAACTTTTTTTGGAAGGTATGGATGATGTGTGTATATATGTATATATCATAACAGAGACATATAAAAGGAAGAAGCAGAGAAAAGAGGACCAAAGTCAGAGTAAAAAGTTGTTCAAACAGTTCTGCATTGTACTGAAAAAAATTATGGATTGATAATGAACAAAAAAGTGAGAAATTATGCTATTAAAAAGATTATCTATCTTCTGAGGAAACAATATTTTTTTGTTGATTATAAGAACACTTCAAATAAAATAGCTATGATGTATGCATTTTTATAATTTTCTGATTTAATTTGCTTTTCCCTTAACCAGACAATTACTAGTTCCTGTTCTACTCAAACAAAGGGATTTTGTTATGCAGTCTAAGTAAAAGTTTATGCTTGTTATAAAAAGCCAACTTTATAAAAAGTTCCCTTGGCATCTGTTAGTCATTCACTCAAAGCCAAACCAAGTAAAATTTCAATCTAAGTAAGCAATGTCCTTGCTTTAAAGAGCGTTTATTGAATCCTATTCCTTAGGATATACAAACAACTGTAATAAGAGCCTCCGATGATTACCTAATTTAAATCTTCATAACATTGCTTTGAAAGGTCTGTCCTTGGTGTCCTATAGCAATCACCATTATTTGAAGGGGAAGAACACATCTCAGATAGACAATGAAATGAGGATGCCAAAAGGGGCTTGCGAGTGCATATGTAGGACCCCCTGCATGAATATGTCAGCTTTGATGGGCTTCTCTCTATGTGTTAAAATGATTATACCTTAATGGATGTGTCTTTCCTCAGTCATTCATTTATCTTTTTATTTAATAAATATATTCAAGAAAATGTTTTAGGTGCTGGGTATATTTTAATAGACAACAACCCTTGACCTCATGGAGCTTACATTACATTGCAAATAATCAAACTAAATAAGTAAAATATAGAATATATTGGATGTGAACATTGTTGTAGTAATTTATTTTCCTTATATGCCTCCCCCATTAAAATATAAGTTTTGTAAATGCACAGAATATATGCACCAATATATCCTCAGTGTGTAGTAATTACTAACATATAGGGACTTCTCATTAAATAATTATGGAATAAATGATTGAAGCAGATGCTTTCTGTCACTATATCTAATTGTTCGACAATAGCACGTTGACATCTCAAGAAATGTTCCTCCCTGGTGCTTTAAACTTAATTTTTTCTATAAATGTCTCGTATCTGACAGCACAACCACTTGACTCTTTTTCAATAATATACATAGAATTTCTGTATCACTTTACTGTAGCAGTTCCAGTCTTTGCCAGTCAGCATGAGATACTTTCTTCACCTTTTTAATCTCAGCATTCAAAATCCAAATTCTGAATTTTAGGATTCACTAAAAAGGCAAAGATTGTCAGGAATAATAAATAACTATGTTACTGATTATTGTTATTATTGCTACTTTTTAATTCACAATTTGGTAGTCTTTTATATTTATATTTATATATTCTCATTCTCTTTATACCTTTTTACTGGAGCAGCCTGGAGATGCGGTATAAGCCACAAGATGGCAGGACTCAGCTGAGTCATCACAAAAGGTGGTGGGAAGAAAGAACCTGTTGAAAAAGGGTGACGTTGCACAAAGAGGGTTGGAGGCAGGAATGAAAAAATCTCTTTCCCCACTTCCCTGTCCACGATGGGGATGCTGAGAAAATATCCCCCTTTTTCTCCTGATTGTTGATAGTATAGCCAAAAAGGTCATCACTTTTAATAATGGTTGGCTTTAACCCAAGAATGCAGATAGACCAGCATTTATCTTAGCACAGCATGGTCGGAATAACATTGCAATAAACACACATCCTGCCACTAACCAGTAATAACTATATGTTTTATATATATTCATATATATGTATGTAAATGTGTAGCAAAAGGTGCAGAAAGATATACACCTGATTATAAAGAAGGAATATCTCTAGGGAAGTTAGGAATGTAATGGTGAGTGGTCTTTTCACTTTATATTTCATATAACTATAAAGAAAGAGAGATTATATCTAATATTTTATAGCATAAAACTAGTGTATGTCATATAATTTTTTTTAAATTCAGGTATTTACTATTATATGACATTGGAAATTTCCCCAACTAATCAGATTTTATTTTTCTCATCAGTCAAAATAAGATGTAAAAGAATATTTCAGAGTTTTTCTGAGATACAATGAATATAAATTTCCTAATAGTGCTGCACTTGTCACATAGTGGCTGTTAAAATACTACTGCCAATTTCATTTTAGTAACTATAACAATAATTGCAATTACTATTTGTTAGGCCATCACTTCATGCCTACCACCCTATCATGCATGCATATAAATATCATTTTTTATCATATTGGCTTTATGCAGTACTAGATAACCAGTAGATACTCAGGTTATATATGTGAATAAATGAATGCCTGTTTTTAAAGACTTTATCCTTCCTATCTGTCTAGGTTCAGATCCCTGTCATATGGGCATACATATCTCATGGCCCAGCCCCCCTAGCACAGAACTTGTTTCAAGGGCATTCAGTAATTATTGATGTGTGAATGAAAGTCCAGTTTCAGAAAGAGTACTGACCCCCAACTTAGGCTTGTTGGAGGGTTGCACCAGAGAATTGATGGCCATGAGAAAGAGAAAAATTTCTAAGCAAGGGCTTCCAATATCCTCAGAAGAAAGATCCTCTAATCCTCATGGGCATGGTATAAATTCAGCATTTTATTCCCAAGAACACTTTTGCCTATACCAGCCACCACTAGATCTGTACATTATTTTCCAAAGGCTGTCCTGAAGTTCTTATTCCCCTAGTTTCTAAGCTTATTGCCTTGAGTAACTTAATCTCTGGGAATCTCAAAATCTTCTTTTGAGAAATGGAGCTAAAATCTTCTGTATGTCCTGTTTCCTCACAGGTTGGTTGGGAGATTGCAGTGTTTACGTTAGCATATCAGTCATGCTGTCAAGGATTGTGCTTGTGCAGAGAGTTATTTACAAAGTCCTGAATTTTTGGCAGAGACCAACCAGGTCCTTTCTCATCTCAAGTGTCAAATGATCTCATTTACACAAAATATTCAGTAATAATAATAGCTAAAATTTCTATAGTACTTACTATGATCCAAGAACCATTAAATACATTACTGGTATTAATGCATTTGATTGTTAAAATAATCTGATGATGTAGGCATTATTGCTAACGCTATTGAAAGACGTGCAAACCAGAGCACAGAAAGATGATGTGTTGTGCCAAAGGTCACACAGACTGATTTGCAAGCTACCACACAAGTCTGGATATAGAAAAGCATGAAATGATGGTTTTTTAGGCTAGAGAAGGCCATGACTGGATTGCTGTTTGGTTTGCTAAAGCTGCTGAAATGCAATACAACAGAAATGGACTGGCTTTTAACAATGGGGATTTATTAGCTTACAAGTTAAAATTCTAAGGCCATAAAAAGGTCCAAACTAAGGCATTAAGAGGAAGATTCCTTCTCTGGAGTAAGGCTGCTGGCATCTGGGATGGCACTTTCTCATGGGAAGGCACATGGTCAGCACGTGCTGGTCCTTCTCTCCTGGGTTTCGTTGCTGTCAGCTTCTGGCTTCAGTGGCTTTTTCAGCTTCTGTGGGTCCTTGCTTGCTTCTCCAGGGCTTTTCTCTCTCTCAGCTCTCTCTGCTTTTTCTATCCTTTATCCTTTCATAAAGGACTCCATTCAGGGTGTGTCACATCTCATTTGAATTAACCTAACCAAAAAGTCCCACCCATGACAGGTCTGTACCCACAGAAAGGGATTAAAGGAACATGTCCTTCTCTGGGGGTACATAACAGCTTCAAACCACCCCAATTACCTATGCTGAGTCCTGGTTAAGTAATTGGTTTAAGATGCAAAGAATCTGAGTGGCAGAGGTAAAAGCCTTGAGAAAGAGCACTGACTGAGCAAAGGGAGCAAAGGGTCAAGTGAAGCTTGAGTTACTTGGCTTGGCTTGGATGTATTTGGAGGAAAGGCAACTCTGCCCTGGTAGAAGTAAAACTTTAAAGAATGTCTGATTCCTCACTAACTGCTGGGATAAAGCCCAGGAAATCCTTGGTTTTGATCAAGGTTTGGATATGGGGCCCAAGATAATGAAATAGACATAGGCATTACACATAAGTGAATGGATATATTTTTAAATGCATATTTTATTCCAGTGTCTCCATTGGGCATATCACAAATATCATTTTTCATTTTAGCTTCAAAAACTCTGTTAACGGTGTTTTAATTCCAGTTTACAAATGAAATAACTAAAACTCAGAGTGGTTAAGTTATCTTGCAAGATTATGTGTGGTTAGGAAGCAGTTTCTCTTTGTTCTAAACCAGTTTGAGATTTTAGAGATGGGCCACTGTTCCCATTCTTAGAGGTGATTATCATGGTTCACACACTGCAGGGGGAGCTGTCAATATATGCAAAGCTTGGAAGGGGGACCACAAGGCATGTACCCAAGAGATAAGAAACCAAGGTCCAGGAGGAACCAAAAGTCTGGGCCTGTTGCTTCATGGCTGATAGTGACCCTCATCTACCCCTCCCCAACTCTACATGCACTGGGCTCCTGCCTGGGATTAGATGGGAGTCAGTCACTGATGAAGAATTAGTTTCATGAATTTCAAATTTTATCCCTGAGACTTTGGGTCCCAGGGGAATACCCCAATTCCTGTAACATGCTACTCACAGAGAGACCTTCCTTTGGACTCCTTTTTCCCTCCTGCTTCTGGCTCCCAGCCTCCTTTCTTTGTTTCCTACCCTTCTTCACTCATTTTCCTTCTCCTGTATTCCCAGACCCTTAACTTCTCTCTTGGCATTCACTCCATTCTTTTTACATACTGTTTCTTATCTCTCTCCCTTGGGCTCACTTCTAAATCACTTAATCCTTAGCACAAAGTTAGACAAACCCCTTAATCTGAGACTGGTCTATCTGGCATGTTTTCCTTTTTGTTAGTCTATGTCCATAATCATTATAGTGCTTCCCTTCCTCAGTCTCACTTAGGCTTTTAAGGAATAAATTCCAGTTGTAACACATTGAAACAAAGTAGAGGTAGATTCAAACAGCTGAAGGCAATAACAAAGAAAATAATCTCCTCCAAAGTCTTGAGCCACTTTAGAGATATTGTCCTCTATGCCCATGAATTTTCAGCATTACTCTGCCCAAAATATATCCTTCAAGTGGGGAAGGGAAGACAGATTTAAGTTTTTCCCTCTTCCAAGCATATCCAGGAAGAGATTATTCAGAAGCCAAGACCTAAAGACTTTGGGGAGCCTTTGGGATTCATTTCTAAGTCCCATTAACATTTGATTAAAATATTACTGCCTTTCTCTGTCTTTAAACTGTTGCCCACAAGCTGTCTTCACCTCACCCTGCCCTGCTATGCCCTGTTGCCTATTTGATACTTCCAGGGTAAGACACAATGGATCCACTCAGTGATTGTTCATCTGTCTTCTTTTGTTTGGTGGTGCCATAGTGTTGGCTCTGGAATGCTGAGCCTGGTCAAGGACTTGGTTCCAACACCACATCCTTAGATCATATCCAGAAGCCAAGTTGAAAATTCTTCCCAAAGTCCATTTCTGCTTCCTCCCTCCCTCTTTGCTTCCCCAGCCTTGAGGATTTGGGATTTTGGAACAGTGGTTCCCTAAGGTCTGCTCCTTTATCCTGATTTGGGTATTAGTCTTGTCACTGGGGAGATAATTAATTTACAGCATTACATCAGGATAGGGAAGAAAAAGTAGGGAGTTTATGGGAGAACTCCCAGAAACTTGTCTCTACATTGAGGCATGTGTGGATATAGGGAACAGGACAGACCATCACATTTGGCTGATGAGGAAACTTTCCCTCACCCTTCCCCTCTTGTTCCTACTCTTGAGATGTTCAACCTTGGTCATAATGATCCCAAAGCTCTGCTCCATTTCACAGGACTCAGCTATAACAAACTTTCTCGTGAGCTCTTTCTATCCCACCCGTACAAGACAAAGCAGGGCAGGAAGGGAAGGGAGAAGTTTGGGGGGAGTGTCAGTTAAATGTACCCATTTACAGACATTGTAACATATATTGTTATCCTAATCCCTTTTATATTAGTTTTCTACAGCAGACCCAAGGATCACTGGGCCTAGAAGGAAAGTCAAGAAAATAAATTAATGTGGCTTACAATATCCTAAAGTCTTTCCCAAGAGCAGGAGGAAGGGATGAGCTCTGATTTAAAGCTGTTATCTTATAGTTTGAAGGATAGTAGATGAGAAGATAGCTTAGGATGTCTAAATCTTGGAAAGCAATATAGGGCCCAATAGCAGAGACACTCTGAGGCATGCATATTCAGAGACACTAACAGAAAAATTTCTCTCATTTTAACAAAAAATTGTACTTTATTAAGGGTCAGTTACGTAGCTGGTTCTGTAACATAGTATGGGTTGAGACCTTTGCAATCCTTGTCCTCCTGGATTACATAGTCTAGAAGCTATGAAGGAAGAAACACAAGTGTCACACACAATTACAAGGAGACACACACCCAGGTTGAGTGAGAAAAAAAGTCCTTTGGGCTGATGAGATATAGATCATTTACTACTCTGGAAAATAAAGATCTGGTTTACTGTGTTCCTTCTTCATGTTATTAACAAATTCCAAGAGTTCTGGAAAATTCTCTTCTTTCCATGATTGAGTAGTTGCAGCAGAAGAGTCTACTTTGAAAGCCCAAGGACAAAGGACATCCATATAAAGGGCAGCGACATGTCATTGGGGGGCCGCTCATGTAATCCTAGCATTTTATATCCTCTCTTAATCTCATAGAAATATCTTTCATGATTCATTCAGTTTAGAGCCTGACATTTGCAACATACCTTCTGGCTCTTCAGTAGATGATAGGACCATACCATAACACACCCCCACCCCAAATACCTCAGCTGTGACCAAAATCAACTTTGATAAATTCTTGGAGCCAGAAAAGACCATTCTCTTTTGTAGCCATAAGCATTGCCTCCATCCTCTCCTTTTCTCTGCACACCCGCACAAAAATGGCCCCTTCTTTCTCAACCCAGGTATTTTACATATACCAGGAACACCCATCTAACCTTATCTATGATGTAATTCCAAGTTAGATCTCAGATACCTCTTTGCTATTTGAAAATACATATTTCTCTTCAGCAATATCTGGGCCTACCTCATTAAAACAATTGTCAATAATAATAATAATTATTATTAACTGTTTATCAAAAATTTTAATTGAATAGACTTTTCATAGATATATTTCCCCTAGAGTTACCATCTTGAATTGAGGACAGAGTAAGATACATGGTTTCACTGAATGTAACACTCTAGAAATAGCAACTAGCTCCTTATGAATGCAAAATCTGGAAACATGCCTGAGGTCAAGACATGTTATTGATAGGTATATCAGGGTCTGTACATGCAGGACATATGGAAAAATAATGGGCTTTGACTCAAATACTGGTGACCCACACCATAAACCCAAGAGCCATATAACAGATGTAATAGGCTTACCGATGAGGGTGAGTTACCCAGAGAAAATAGGAAGCAACAGTTGGGCAGTTAAGATATGTGCTTAGTGTTGTACATATATTATGTTGTATGTGACTCAGTAATAAATAGGTAGGGTAAGTTGATGTTCTAAGTGGCAGAAAAGTTGTTTTCCATTAAAAGACCTTTCCCTAGTTGCTTCTGCCAACAAAGCTGTCTACTGCCCAAGTTCCCTGAGTTATTCCTCAGATCGCAGGAAGTCCAAATCATGCTCTGGAATGAGGCAGAGAGAATAAGCAAAGTACACCACTTTGAATCTGCTTGGTTCTAATGCTATAGATGACAGGGTTCATGAATGGGGGAAAAGGAAGTAGATATAGCCCATTGTGATGTGAACCACATGAGGAGCATGTTTTCCAAACCTATGAATAAATGCCAGCCGAACTACAGTTACATAGAAAACCAAGATGCAGCAGATATGGGAGACACACGTATTGAGGGCTTTAGCTCTCTCCTCTCCAGAAGCAATGCCCATGACAGTCTTGAGGATCAAAATGTAGGAGAAAAAGATGATGAGAAAGTCCAATAGGACCATTGCAAACACAACTATAACTGGATAGAGAAGATTGAAGGTGATGTCAGCACAGGCTAGTTTGATGACATCTTGGTGCAGACAGAAAGCATGGGAGAGTACATGGGATTGACAATAGGGAAACCAGTGCAGCCAAATTATTATTGGCATAATTGACAGACCAGCCCTTGTCAATACTCCTATCCCAATCTTCATTACCCGGATGTTGGTAAGGATGGAAGTATATCTCAAGGGATTGCGAAAGGCAATGAAGGGATCATAGGCCATAGCAAGCAAGACACCTGACTCCACAATAGAAAGTATATGAATAAAGTAGGTTTGAGAGAAGCAGGCCCCATGGCTGATCTCTCTGTGATTAAACCAGAGGACACCCAGCACAGTGGGCATTGTAGTCAGAGTCACCCCAAGATCTGTGGCTGCCAGCATAGCTAAGAAATAGTACATGGGCTCATGGAGATTATGGTCATTTCTGATAAGAAAGATGAGAGTTCCATTGTCAAGAAGTATGGAGATGTAGACTAGCAATAATGGGATGGAGATCCAGTGATGTGCCTTCTCCATGCCTGGGAAGCCTGTCAGAAGGAAAAGGGAAGTAGTGGTGTTGAGCCAAATTATAGGCCTTGCAAAGAGGAAAAATTTCCCTCCAGGTAATGCAATAGAAGACCCCAATTCCTTAGAAGTTTCCCCTTCAGTGTGCTACCTATTCATAAGATGTTCATCTCTTCTGATTTCCAGCAGCAGCAAGGATGACAATTCAGTTATTTGCTGGAGAACATATGATACATATGGCAGAATAAAACTAATGAAGAACAATTATACATATTATTCTGGGTTTATTGTAAGTAAATTTATTAGGCAGTACCCAGGGAATATAGCAGTCAGGCCTTGTTGATGACCTTATAGATCTTATAATCCAGAAAATGAAGACAAAGTGACAGAAGAAATCACCACAATTTATTCATGCTTTAATAACACTGGATCACACAGGGTTTTTTTTTTTTTCATGGTTCTCCTTATCTTGACTGGTGGTATTGAGGGTAGATATAAAGGTGTCCCAGGATATATGAGACCTAAATAATCAGTAGAAAATTGGTTCTAAGCAGAGTTGGAAGTGCAGGTATGGAAATCCTAAGGCTAAATCAACCAATCAATCATTGATCTAAAGGAATGACTGCTATTCAATATTGCTGGAAAGGAAAGTCTATTGATGAGGTTCTGGAGATCTGGGGAAGGGCTTCAAAAATGACATGAATTACTTACATGTGAGTCTCCAAAATGCATAAACCTCTAAACTGATGTTGCTTAGCATCATAATAATCTAGATATTAATGTGCAATGTTTCAAAAACATCTTCCTACATTTCATAATATAAATTAAAATGGGCAATAAAAGACAGACTTTATGATAAGCATTTGAGGCAGTATTTATTAATAGCAACAGACAGACTATTGTTGTCATATCACCTAGCTGGTGATGCAAAGAGAAATTAGTTACATAGGCAAGCTCCAGGAGAATATATTTGAAAGACTATGGAGTCTGATGGGGTTCACCAAAGGTGAGAAGGCTTCTTAGAATTCTAAGGTATCATTTGGGGTAGGAAGTAGACCTCTTGGTGGTATCATCCATAGATAAATGGGGCCATCTGTTATGGTTGGGATGGACTGTGCATCCACACATGCTTTGAAAAGAACATCTTTTGTGAATTTAATACATGACCCATAGGACCCCTTTTTGCCCATGAAAATTGCCCCCAAGATCTCTGGACTTCTGTGTTCAGAAGAATTTGTTTGAAGTTCCAGCACTGCTACTTTCAGACAATAATGATCTTAGGAAAGTCATTTAATCTTGAGCTTTGGTTTCATCATCTATGCATGGTACTAGTGATTCCTGACTTGCCCAGTCATACACTTCAAACAGAGTGTAAGGATGGAATGGAATGGACAATACTCCTTTATAAGGAGTAAGTTATTGTTTCTGAGAAGAGACTCCTTACTCTGTTTTTTGTGGGAATACTCTAGGATTATTCACTCTGATGTGTCAAAAAAATCCAATTTGCTTGAGAACCCTGGGACCAGATATATTATAATGGACATTCAAGGAGGCTGGAGTTGACTGTAACTGAAAGTACTGGACTAGAGTTCATTTGAACAGTTAATAAAAGGTGACATATCTGGGTGGCAGAGGGAAAGGAGAGGAGGATATAGACTAAGCATTTCCTCTGACATAGCTAAAGAGGATATCAAGCCCGTTGTCTTGTCCTGGGGTGGGGCTGAGAGAAAAGCAACTCTGTCCTCACAGGTGTGGAAATAGGAGGAATAGCTGACTCCCGCCTAACTGTCAATGAAAGGCTCAGGAAATACTCAGTTTAAGCCAGAATGAAGCAGAATGGGAGGGGTCTAGACAGAGTTGAGAAACAAATGTAAAGAACAATCAATTGTTGAGTTTCATCATTTGTCATTGAGACATTCCCTGTGCCTCATTTATTACAGAGCTCTTAACATAGTCTATTTCCTCCATTGTATAGCTTAGACTGGTTTCATGCCCAAGGCAATACATTAAGCAAATGGCAGGGTCCTTTTTATCCACTATTGACTAGAAAGACTTCAGGCATGGGTGGCCTCATTGCAGTATTGAAGAGCACATCTGGGCTTGCTGTATCTCTTTTTTGTTTTCATACTGAAAAACTAGAGTGTGTGTACTTGGTTTACCTAGGGGCATCTTTGTGGAACATGAGTTATTTGTGAGGTCTGGGAGGGGCTTCAAAATCCAAGACTATTGCCTCATGCCATGCAGCCACCCATCCTCTCCCAGGGCCTCTATCTTAGAGTGGACTTGGGTTTTCATTAATGAGGAACTGATTCTCAAATTCTCAAATCCTGCAACTTAAACTCAGAGCTCCATGCACATTTCCATCAAGAGATCCTACTCAGATTTGAGTTTTTCACATATTCCTTCATCTCCCCTTGGGCTCTTTGCTCTCACTTTTCCTGACACTCCGTCTTTCTCAAATACAATTCCTCCCTCCAATACTTTATTACCTGTAGGTTTTTTTTTCCTTCCACTCCTTTCTAGATAGCTTGAATTTCTAATTCATTCTGTTTTTTTTAATCTGCATGACTTCCCATGGATCCATTCTCAATACTTATTTCTTGCCAAAGTGTCTAGCATATAACTTGTTCTTTTCCAGGGTCATTGACCAATTGGCTTACACAAACACAAATTGATTTCTCTTTTACATCCCTGCCTTTCTGAGTAGGTTCACAAATCATGAAAACACCCAGATTGATTGATATATTTTGCACAATAATTGATCAGCTTTGAATAATTTGCTGTGTATTCCCAGTAACTGGAGATGCCCCAAAGGTCTTTATATAGGATTTGGAATGAAAAATATTATCCTGTTTTCAATTCAGTGTGTGTCTGATGTCTATTAAATGCTGTGCACTTGTTGAGATGCTGGAGATACACAGATATGCAAATTACTGTCCCTGATCTAGAAAGGCACACACGGTCTAGCCTCTATCCTAGCTTAATTTTGGCATGATATACCAGTTGTCATTGTTAGATGACCTTTCCCCAGAAAGCATTAAAACCGCTGATGTCTACGGGGTTACTACTCCTCAAGCTTTTGGAAGTTTCTATCCTGGGAGCTTATCTGAACTTTTCTGGGGGAAAAAAAGGCCATAGGGGAAATCACAGTGTTGGAATGGGGGCAAGGGCTGAACGTACAGATATGAAAAGAGCAAAAAAGTAGGAAACCTTGCTTTCCCTGAGTCTATGCTTATCCTCCAGTTTGCATTTATACTCTTCTTTATGTCATGTTCCCCAGAATCTATCCTTGCAAAATTTTAAACATCTGGGGAGGTAAACCTTAAAGAATCCATGGTTTAGCAAAGTCAGGGAAGCTTTAGTACTCATGCCTATTCTCCATCTATCTTGACAGGTAATATTGCTAATTCTGTGTCTGAGAAATCAGCTCCCTGCTATTTGTCCTACCTTGCCTTGCCCAGGAGCCTGGAGTGAGACTTCAGAGAGAATATTCATCAGACACTATAACTAACCTGAAGTTTGGTTCTCTCCCAGTCTTCAGTGCCATAGTAATGAATCTGGACTTATCAGCCTTGCCAAGGATTTGGTCACAACATCATCTTTTCAGAATCTGTGCAAAAGTCGGGCTGGGACTAGCTCTGACTTTAGAAGCTCCTCCCCAGGGCACATTCCTGGTTTAGGCCATTCAGAAAACTCATTGCTCATCTCCCCACCCCACACCCTTCTTTTCTCCCACAGTCCTGGGAATCTGGGGCTTTGAACAGCAGTCCCCAAGGTCTCAGTCTGTGTCCTAGCTTGTACTTGAGCCCTCACCAGGAGGGTTATTAGTTATTTACATCTAACAAGACATGGAAGGAAAAGCAGAGCAGTTAGGGACCTGGACTGAAACAGAATTGTTAGGAGAGCACTTTTCCCCAGGTGTCTATTAGAAGTCCCAATCCCAAATTGGGACAGACTGAAAATTGAAACAGGGCATCACTTTTGGTGAAGCAAAAGAGCCACCCCCACCCCACTCCAAGCCTAACCTCTTTTCCTAAGTCCTGATGCCTTCATTATAGCCAATGTGAGCCCAGAACCCTGTATCCTTGGAACTCAATTCCAGAAAATGGCAACTGTCTTTTCCAGTCCCTGTATTCCCCCTCTCCTTCTCCCTCTATCTTCTGTCACCACCTCAACTTTAGAAGACAGGGCAAGGATAGAGGTCATTGTTAATCAGGTTATGCATAAGGTATGAAGGGAAAAAATCATAATGCCAATGGTTTGGAGGTCTCTTTTTCCCATAGAAAAATGATTGCATAATATACATGTGGTTATGAGTATGTGGTTTAAATTGCAACACTGGAATTTACTGTGCCACTTTGCACAAGGTACTTAACCTTGTTGTGCCTCAAGTTCCTTGTCTCTAAAATGAATGTAATGATAATTGTTATCACAGAAAGCTGTGCGAACTTTAAAGACAAAGCACTTAGAAAAGTACCCAACATATAATAGGCACTCAATTGATGTCAGCTATTGTTAACCTCTATCATAACCAATCACAGTTATTTACTTATTATTTGTTTGTAAATACTATCTTTCCTCATTGAAGACTCAACTCTTTGTGAAATGGACTCCATCCTATATAATTTTATGAAGCATAGATATCCCAGTGATTAAACTCTAAAATCCATGTCATATTCCTAAATTTCTGCTACCGGAGGATGATAAGGTCATAGGAAATTTAATAATATATTTCTGATTTATGGAGAATAGTTTTCATTCCCAGATTGAAATCACTTTTCCTTGAACACTCTTTTTCTACTTAACAAACTGTTTTTTACTCTCTAGTGCTCATCATAGATGTGTGTAAAGGATATAAATAACACATAGATATATTCTTCTCATAGAGCAATGATGAGATGGAAATATGTATTTACTGATACAATGAGAAAAAACAATATTGTGAAAAATGGTATCAGTATACCTGTGGTTAAGAGTATGAATATTCAAATATGTATATTTGGTATCAAATCTCAAATATGAGATAAACCTAGAGTGGTGTTTGGGTTTGCTAAAGCATTGTTTTGCAATTGCTTTTAACAATGGGGTTGGCTTTTAACAACGGGGATTTAGTAAATTACAAGTTACAAGTCACAATTCTAAGGCCATGAAGACGTCCAAATTAAGTCATCAACAAAAGAATACCTCCGGGAGTCTTCTGCCAAACAGCAAGGCACATGGCTGGTGTCTACTGGTCCTTTGCTCTTGGGTTCCTCTGTCAGGTAGCAAGGCACATGGCTAGGGTCTGCTTGTCCTGCACTCCTGTGTTTCATTACTTTCAGCTTCTGATCCCAGTGGCTTCCTGTCTGAGTATCTGTGGAGTCTCTCTTAGCATCTCTGGGGTGTTTCTCTCTCTCTACTCTGTCCAAATGCCTCTGTCTTTTGTCCTTTCATAAATGACTCTAGTTAAGGATTAAAAGCCAACTTGAATGGGCAGGGTCACATCTCAATTGAAACAACCTAATCAAAAAGTCCCACCCACAAAATGTCTGCCCCCACAGGGATGGATTAAAAATACATGGTGTTTTTGGGGTACATAACAGCTTCAAACCAGCACACTCCACCATCTGGACCCCAAAAAGACATGTTCCTTTTATATGCAAAATACACTCATCCATCACAATATCACAAATGCTTAAATCACTTCAGTAACGATAAGTACACAGTCTTATGAAAATCAGCTATAGGCATGGTCTGTCCTAAGGCAAAATTCTCCCCTTACTGTGGACCTGTGGAACCTAGAACCAGTTATCTGCTTCCAATATACAAAGGAAGGACAGTCATAGAATAAAAGTTGCCATTTCTGTATGGAAAAATTAGAAGGAAAGCAAGGGTCAAAGTTCCCAAACAGTTCTGAAAACCTACAGGACAAACTCCACCAGATCACAAGGAAGGTCTGAGTGTCATCTATAGAAAGATGTTTTATCCTCAGGGCTTGAGAGAGTGGCAGTTCCACCCTCCCCAGGGGCTTATGCGGCTGCCTGCTCTCTCCAAACACTGGGGTAAGGTTTTAAACATTCCCGAGCTTTGAGGAGACCACCATGTTCTTGGATCCACCCTCTTCAAGCACCAGGGTGGCATCTGGACTCCCTGCCATCTCTGGGAAACACTCCCAACCCCCTTAGAACAGTGAGATGGTGGCCAGGCTCTCCCGAATCCTGCGATAATGTGCTCCATCCTCTTTGAGGCCTGGGGCGGCAGCACTCTTCCTGCACAATGTGGCGGCCAAACTCCCCTCAATTCCCAGGGGTAGTGACACTCTTCCTGAACAACAGGGAGGAAGGCCTGCCCTCTGCAACTCTGGGGCAAGCTCACCCTCTCCTCACGCATGGGTAAGTCTGTTCTCCTGGCACAGGATTCTTTTTTTTTTTTTAATAAAAATTAGTTTTAATTAAAAAAAATTAAAGCTTGGGAAAATGGAAATATTTCTAGGAAAACATGCACTACTGAAAATTGTCTTATGAAAGAAATGGAAAACCTGGATATACCAATGACCACAGAAGACAATAAATCCATAGCCAAAGATTTTGCATCTAAAAAGGCACCTGTCCCAGAAGATTATAAAAGAGAGTTTTGCCAAAAAACTCAAGGAATACACATTTTCCATTTCATATAAACAATAGCACAGAATGGAAATAAGGATAAAAAGCTACCTGATCCATTTTATAAGTTTAAATAAAATTGATACTAAAGAATAGCACAAGATAAGAATCATAAACACAGATGCAAAAATCCTAAATAAAATGTCAAATCAAATTCAGTGTCTTATAAAGGAAGATAACATTTCATAATCAAGCAAGATTCATCCAAAGAATACAAGGATAGTTTATTATTAGAAAACCTATTAAGACAATTCATTGTGTCAAAAGATTACAGAAAAACCATATGATGATCTTAATAGGTGACAAGAATAATGACTGAATAATTCTACATTCATTCTTGATAAATCTATTAGCAAAGTAGGAAGAGATATGTCTTTCTTATATCTTAATCTGGTAAAGGTTATTGAAGAATAAAAATCTTATTTATTTCCCAGTTAGAGGGTAAAATCCTCTTGCTCTCTTCTTTCATTTCTGCTAATGAAACAGACCTCCACACTTTATGAATTTTGATTATAAAGTTAACCAACAAAATTCCAGAGACTTGCCTTAGAAATATGAGTCTCTGCTATTAAAATACTGTCAATTCAGAAGTGAATAATTGGCACAATCTTCCTCCATATCCATGACATAAATAAGTCTATGATTCTGCTAAGTTTATTATTTTAAAATAATTTGAGTCTTTTGCATTTAAATTGAAATTATTTGTTCAGTAACCTATAACAACTATCATAGATAGTAATAAAATTATCAATGGCAAGATAAGAGTGACCTTCCATCACTGTTGTTATTAAACAATGTATTGGTATAGCATCGGCCACCTCAGTAATACTAAAAAGGAAATGAGGTAAAAACCATCTAACTAGAAAACAAGAAAATATATGTATATGTGCATATGTAAATAAAAAACTGTCTCAAAGAATATAAACCAAAATGTTAGTACTAGCTATCTGTGGGTAGTGGCATTAGAGGTGCGTTGGGAGACAATTCTCCAAGGATCTCTCACATTTCTGAACATCGTGCAAGCAGAGGCACAGACTACCTTTATTCAGGATTATCTTTTCAAGGATGTTTGTACAGGGAACAACCTTGGAAGATAAGAGACAGTGTTTACAGTCCAGTATAATAAAAATAATGAGACGCAGGTTGCTATCTTTACATCCCTCAGGGTGAAATGGGGCTCAGAGAACTGGCAATAATGCTGACAATGTGTCTACTGTTATTGCTATGATGAATAAACATTCCTTTATCTCTTACCCAGCAGTCTGGTGCCTTCTGCCAGCATTTATAAAACTAGTTAGCCAGTAAGTAGGAAAAAATTTCAGATCCTTCACAGTTGCTGACAAGGTGATTTCCATTTTCATCATTCATTTTTTTTTTTTAATTGTGCATGTTCACATACCATACAATTATCCAGACATCCAAAGTGTAAAAGCAGTTGCCCCCGGTAGCATCATACAGCTGTGCATCCATCACCACAATTAATTTTTGTTCAATTTTTAGAACATTTTCATCACTATAGAAAAGAAATAAAGACAAAAAAAAAAAAGGAAACTCAAATCCTCCCATACCCCTAACCACCCCCCCTCCATTGTTGACTTGTAGTATTGGTACAGTACATTTGTTACTGTTTATGAAAGGACATTGAAATACTACTAACTGTAGTATATAGTTTGCAATAGGTATATAGTTTTTCCTATATGCCCCTCTATCATTAACTTCTAGCTGTAGTGTCATACATTTGTTCTATTTCATGAGAGAGATTTGTAATACTTGTACAGTTAAACTAGGACATTGCCCACCACAAGGTTCACTGTTTTATACGTTCCCATCTTTTAACCTTCAACTTTCCTTCTGGTGACATACATGACTCTGAGCTTCCCCTTTCCACCTCATTCACACACCAATCAGCACTGTTAGTTATTCTCACAATGTGTTACTGTCACTTCTGCTCATTTCCAAACATTTAAGTTCAACCTAGTTGAACATTCTGCTCATAATAAGCAACCACTTCCCATTCTTTAGCCTCATTTTATATCCTGGTAACTTACATTTCATGTCTATGAGTTTACATGTTATAATTAGTACCTATCAGTGAGACCCTGCAATATTTGTCCTTATGTATCTGATTTATTTCACTCAGTATATTTGCCCTCAGGGTTTCTTCATCAACCCATTTTTTTTAAGATGGCCTTGTTCACACACCATCCATTCCATCCTAAGTAAACAATCGATGGTTCCCTGTATAGTCACATATTTATGTGTTCACCTCCCTCACCACTATCTATATAAGGACATCTCCACTTCTTCTGCAATGCAGGAGGTAGAGTCAAAGAAGGTAAAGAGGCAAAAGAAAAGAAAAAATAAAAGAAAAACAAACATGATAGCTAGGAAGGAGTAAAAGGAAAGATAACCTTAAACTGAAGTAGAATAGAGTCAGACAACATTACCAATGCCAAGAATCCCATATCCCTCCTTTATGCCCCCCTCTTATATGCATTTAGCCTTGGTATATTGCCATTGTTACATCAAGGAAGCATAATACAATGATTCTGTCAATTATAGTCTCTAGTTTATGTTGATTGTATTTTTCTCCTCAATACTTCCCTATTTTCACCACTTTGCAAGATTGATATTCATTTGTTCTCCCTCATGAAAAAAACATATTTGTACATTTTATCACAATTGTTGAACATTCTAGGTTTCGCTGAGTTATACAGTCCCAGTCTTTATCTTTCCTCTTTTCTTCTAGTGTCCCACATGCTCCTAACCTTCCTCATTCAGCCATATTCATAGTTATCTTTGTTCAGTGTACTTACATTGCTGTGCTACAATCACCCAAAATTGTTTTCCAAACCTCTCACTCCTGTTTTTTCCTATCAGTCTGTAGCACTCCCTTTAGTATTTCCTGTAGAGCAGGTATCTTGTTCACAAACTCTCTCATTGTCTGCTTGTCAGAGAATATTTTGAACTCTCCCTCATATTTGAAGGACAGTTTTGCCATTTATAGGATTCTTGGTTGGTGGTTTTTCTCTTTCAGTATTTTCAATATATCACCTCACTTCCTTCTTGCCTCCATGATTTCTGTTGAGAAATCCATATATAGTCTTTGTATGTGATAGATTGCTTTTCTCTTGCTGTTTTCAGGATTCTCCCTTTGTCTCTGATGTTTGATAATCTGATTATTAAGTGTTTTGGCTTAGGCCTATTCAGATATATTGTGTTTGGGGTATGCTGTGCTTCTTGGATCTGTAATTTTATGTCTTTCATAAGAGATGGGAAATTTTCATTGACTATTTCCTCTATTGTTGCTTCTTCACCTTTTCTCTTCTCTTCTCCTTCTAGGACACCAATGATACATTCATTCCTGTATTTCATTTTGTCCTTAAGTTCCTGGAGACATTATTCATATCTTTCCATTCTTTTCTCTACCTGTTCTTTTGTGTGTAGGCTTTCAGGTGCCTTGTTCACCAGTTCCTGAGTGTTTTCTTCTGCCTCTTGAGATCTGCTGTTGTATGTTTCCATTGTGTCTTTCATCTCTTGTGTTGTGCCTTTCATTTCCATAGATCCTGCCAGTTGTTTTTTCGAATGTTTGATTTCTGCCATATATACCCCTAGTGTTTTCTTTAGAGCCTTTATCTCTTTTGCCATATCTTCTCTAAACTTTTTGAATTGATTTAATGTTAGCTGTCTGAATTCCTGTATCTCATTTGAGGTGTAAGTTTGTTCCTTTGACTGGGCCATAACTTAATTTTTCTTGGTGTAGGTTGTAGTTTTCTGTTGTCTAGGCATCTTACCTCCTTGGCCACCCCAGTCAGGTTTTCCCAGATGAGAACAGGCTCAGGTCCCAGAAGGAAGAAATATTCAGTATCCAGTTTCCCTGAAGGTGTGTCTCAGAGGATTGACACACCCTGTGCTTTTCTGCCCAGCAGTTGGTGCCTGTCAGCCTGTCACTCCAGACTGGTATAAGAAGGTGTGACCCATGACTGTTTTCCCCCAGGATCTGGGGTCTGGTTTTGAATGGAAGACAGATAGTAGAGATGGGCCCCACCTCTTTCCTCTTGGGAAGTATGCCCCCTAGAGAGAGGTCATTTGCATATAAATAGATTATTTGTTACTCTGACTCTGCTATCTCCACCCTTGTCTGGGTCAGAGTGCTGTGAGTTTAAAATGGCTGAGACTTTCTTTACTACAAAGCACTGCAAGCTGAAAATGTCTGAGGCTTTCTCCACTGAGCTGCCCAGGTTGAGAGACAGAAAGGGACAGAAAGCCCCCTTTCAGGGTCAGTCTATGGCCCCCAGATTCACCTGTCAGCCAGAGATAGCACCTGATCCTTTGGGCTTCCCATTCTGAGACAGATCCATCCCCTGACTCTCCAAGGTCAGGCATCACCAAAAGCCTCTGTCTGTGTTTTGGGGATTCATAGCTTGTATTGAGCAGCTAACATTAAAACCCCAGTTGGAGCTGGGCTGAGGTATATTCACTTGTACAGAGAGTGCTGCTCTCTAGCACCATGAGGCTTTGCAGTTCAGGCTGCTGTGAGGAAGGGGGTAGTTGGCTCAGGTCTGCAGTTTTTACTTACAGATTTTATGCTGTGATCTTGGGCATTTCTCCCATTCCAGATTGTTGCATGATGTGTGGACAGTAGTGTTCGTCTCCAAGGGTTATTCCAGATCTTTTACTAGTTGTTCATCATTTTTTATTAGTTGCCCTGGGGGGACTAACTGACTTCCACTCCTCTCTATGCCACCATCTTCTCCTTCCTGGCCCAAGGTTTCTTGATTCCAGAACTTAGATTCCATGGTTCTGCATTTGAAGTCAATTTTTCCTTCAATCTGTTCCTTTTAGTCGTGGGTAGCAGTTGTTCCTTTTGTACAGATCACAGAACAAACTTGTCAGTTTAGCATGCAGCACACAGAGGTCTCAACCATCAGACAATAGGACTTTCCATAAATCCTTTCTGGATAACTCCATCTTCAATCCTGACTCTCACTGAGATTGCTGACTGGTTAAATCCTCACATGGGGCTCTATTGTCTGGGAATTTACTTTCCAGAAACTCAGAATTTTCCAAACCATCAGTTTCTGGTTTCTTTGTTCCCAAGAGTTCAGTTCTCAGCTTATCCCTTAGCTCTTGCATTTTACTATAAGCTACAAGGAGAAGACAGGCTGCACTTTCCACATCTCACCTGGAAATCTCAGTCAAACATTCCAGCTCATCTCCTTCATATTCTGCCTACCATCTGACATCAGGACTCAGTTTTGCCAAATTCTCTGCCACTTTAAAACAAGGATCACCTTTCCTCTAGTTTGCAATGACAATGATAATCTAGTTTATCATTTCTGTGTAAAGCCTCATCAGAAGTACCTTTAGTGTCTATACTTCCAACAGTCTCTTCAAAGCAATTTGACATTTTCTATAAAGCATCTGACAATTCTTCCAGAATCTTCCTCTTATGCATTTATAAAGCTATTCCAGCATCTTTAGTATTTAAATATCACAGCACCCTGCTTCTTTTGGGCCAAAATCTGTTGCAGTTTGCTAAAGCTGCCAGAATGCAATATAACAGAAATAGATTGGGTTTTAGGTATGGTGATATATTAAGTTACAGGTTACAATTCTAAGGCCATGAAAATGTCCAATTAACAAGAGGATACCTTCTCTGAAGAAAGGCTGCTGGCATCCATGCGTCTTCTGTCAGATAGCAATCCACAGTCTCTGCATCCTTGCCAGCATTTGGTGCTATCAATGTTTTTTATTTTAGCAATTCTGATAGTTGTGTACTTATATCTTGTAGTTTTAATTTGCATTTCCCTAATGGTTAATGATGTTGATATATTTTCATGTGCTTGTTTGCCATCTGCACATTCTGTTCAGTGAAATGTCTGTTGATTTCTTTTGCCCATTTTGTAACTGGATTGTTTGCTCTTTTACTATTGAGTTTTTAGAGTTCTATAATATTCTAAATACTAGTCCTTTGTAGTATACGGGTTTGCAAATATTTTCTTCCAACCTGTAGCTTATCTTTTCATCCTCTTAATGGGATCTTTTGGCAGGAACCAAGGATTTTCTATTATTATTATTTTTTTAATATTTTGGAGTTTCATATTTTACTCCTAAGTCATTCACTTATATACATTTTGAATTAATTTTGGTATAAAGTGTGGAATTTCAATTGGGATTTGTTGTTGTTGTTATTAAGAGATGGCCAATTACTCTGGCACTATTTCTTGAAAGGGCCGCCTATTTGCCATTGAATTGCTTTTCTACCCTTGTCAAAACTCAGGCATATTTGTGTGGGACTATTTCTGGGTTCTATATTCTGTTCCATTGATCTATATGTCTCTCCTACAACTACCACAGTCTTGATTACTGTGGGTATATAATCTAGAGTTATTCCAGAAATTTAATTCATTTTTAGAATTGTTTCAGATATTCTAGGTCCTTTGTCTTTTAGAGCAAAGGTTGTCTATTTCTACAAAAGTTTTGCTAGGGTTTTGATAAGGACTGTATGAATCCTATAAATTCTGGGATAACTTATGTCTTTTGTGTGTTGAGTCTTCTAATCCATGAACACAGTGTCTCTCCATTTATTTAGGTCTTCTTTGATATTTTTCATCAGTAATAGTGTTTATATCTAAGTATACCATTACTATTGAAGAGTTTAATTAAGTTTCCTATGTTTACATTTCTAAAAAACAGTTAATGATTCCAGTAGTAATTGTCTGGGTCTCAGATATGCATTAAAAGTTATTATAATGTTAAACATTATGTTGTTTAACATTATCATAACGTTAAAAATTAAAGATTAGCATAACAAAGCCTGGTAACAATTGAAGCATTTCTTCAGGGACAAGAAATTTGTTCTTCTGGTAATATACATTTACTTATGTATTTATTGCCTAAAGACAGTAATAGGCAAAGTGTGTCTTCTCAGTGTTGGAGGGAAAACCAAAGATATTATGATCCCTAGGGCTAAACTACATGGTATGCCTTGCTGCAGTGCTGTGTCACAAGTATGTTCTCTGCAACTCTATAGAAAGAGAACACTGCTAGCAAGATGGAACCAGTAAATGCACAGTCAGTGAGAAAGCCTGCACATATGTTTGTTTGTTTGTTTCTTACCATATTGACTCTAGTCCATTTAGCTTTCCACTCTCAAGCTGTCTCTGAAACAAACCACGTAGAAAATATAATTAGAATTGAAAATACTCAGGCTGAGAAGATGTGTAAGTTTCTCCTGACAGCAACTGGGAAAGATTAGACCTTTGAAAGTAGATGTGGAGGATAAATGGTCTCCCATAGGTGATACCAGGGTCTGCTGAAGCCAGAAGGAGTAGCTCTCTGATTTCTCCTCACTCAAACCTGATACCTGATGCTCTAGTTGCCCCACATCTTATTGGAGAAGATGCTTTAATACCCTGGAGAGATTAACCAGGTGCTCAGCTCCTTTATAGGAGTTAGGAGAAAGAAAAAAATTATAAAGATCCCAATGGCTGGAAAAGGGAGGACTCTGAGGAGGTGCTTTCTGTACTAATAACCTCACTGACTGGTTCTCTTAGCAGATTTTGAAAAAGATCCATCTGATCTGAATTCTCAGGTAGGAACCAAGGATTCTACTTCTCCCCCCAACAACCAAACTGTGGTGCAGGTGAGTATGGGAAATCATCCAGCAGATGCAGAAACAGATTACTAAGAGACTCCTCTGCAAGCTTTCTGCAGAGAGAGGGGAAGAATTAGGCAAGGCTTTCTATAGCCTATGGCTCTGGATGGGTATACAGATCTCAGCCTGAAGCTGGTAGCACTTGGGGAAATACTTGGGCATGAGTACACAGGATCCACACTATCTAGTGGTTGAAATATGGTTGACCCCTCCATAAGGGAGGTGGTCTCTCCTTTCTAGGGGATGAACACAGAGTCATTTCTTATTCTACAAGACTTTTAATGAGGCAGAGAGGGATTATGGGCATAAATGCATAAGGCTACCTGACCCTCTGCAGGCTTAATAATAGATTCTTCTTCTTGGCATTATCTCAGCCATGGTAATCTCTTTCCTTCCCTATGGTCTTTTTTCAGCTTTTTTCTCATCCATCCTGGTGCTTCTTCTTAGAAACCATGATCAGCTACTAGCTGAGGACATGTGAAATCCCTACAGCAAGAAGTAGAGTGATTTTATAACTCTCTATAGCTACAGAACAGTGAATTCTTGGAAACAGGGCAAGGAAATTCATTAAAGGATATTAGAAAAATAGAATCAATTGTTCCTGCTTTGGGTAGCTTCCTCTGTAAGTCTTCGTTACTTGTTCTACATATTCTTTAACAATTCGGAATTCCTAACAAAATTGAGGTATGGCAAGAGATTGGGTTAAGGAAGATGATTGTTGAAAGGTCAGAGAAGTATGAGTGTGGACAGAGGGATGTAATTGTGTTTAGAACACAGAAGAGGAGGAGTTATGTGTTATTATCACTGAAGAATAAACATCACTCATATTTTTAATAGGCACTGTATGTTGACATGTGTCTCCCACTCCTGGGAACAGAGTATGAAGACTGAGAAGTGATTCTCTCATTTTCCATCCCTTAGGGTCAAAACAATTCGGTTGAATTATCTCTTGATGCCCAGCTGTCTAGCACATCTTCACCGCTGGAAACTATTACAGTTAGATCCCACTGTACACCTTTGAGGTAAGAGGGTGCTTGTCTTAGACAGTGAAAAAAGGATGCTGGTAATTCAACACAGACTTACTTGACAAATAGCAAATAGCAAACTACCTAGAATAAAGACTTCTTTAAGTCTTCAGTGAAGCGAGCTTAGACTACCTGAATGTTGCCTTCAAATATTTCATACATAATGTGGATCAAAGATTAGACTATGCTGCATGGCACCAGAGTTCAGAACTAGAACCAAGGAATGCTAAGTCCAGGGGAAAAAAAAATCTTTCCATTTAAAAAAGCCTGATATCTCTAATAGTGTGGCGGCCTAGGAACAGAACAGTTATTCTTATAAAGACTGAGCTCTGTGACCCAGGAGATAACGCTGAGTAGATAACCCCTCAGGGAGTGCTGCAGTAAGGTAAGGCTTTCATTGCATGAGAAGAGAATGACAGAACCACGAATGGCATCTTAAGGGAGGGACAGACATTTTTGGTGCCCTACAGCATCCTCCCTATGCCCCCAGCCCCAGCTGCTGTGAGTATTGGCAAAGAAGGGCTGACAACTGCTCCTATTCTCCAGAGAATTCTCCTTTCCCAAAAGGGCTGTCTCACTTGGGAGTTTATTCCAGCCTGCTTTAAATGAGTGATTGAAAAAGGAGTACAGAAGGCAGCCCCCTTGCCTCAAGTAAGGACAACTCTATAATGTGGGTTATGTTGCAAATCACTCACCCCCTGAAGCCAAGGCTTGACTTTGCCTGTCATCACACTCTTGCTAGGCTCTTTCCCCTTCCTTCTCTTGATTCATTCCCTCTCTTGAGGCTTTTCCAGAAGAGCACTTCTTCAGTAAACCATATGCAAATCAAGGAAGACAATCATAACTTTTCTGGAGCTGCTGTTGGTTACAGAATATATAGATGGGTGGGCCATATGACCCCCAGAGGTAATATTGCTGTGCTTTGGAGTAAGCATGCAGAAAATATAACTGGGTTTAAATGTATTCAGGGCCTTCTTTCCCTAAACATGAAGGTTATACAGGTTATACAGTATTTGAGAAAGGCCTCATCTATCTCTAAATTTTCTCTTACTATCTGCAGCAGTGACACATCTAGACTTGTCAGGCACTTAGGGAGAAACACCCTGGGAGAACAAGCAAGGATGCACAGGAGCTGAGAGAAAAGTTAAGAGAGAAAGCCATTTTTTGGAGAAAGCCATTTTGAAACCAGAACCCAGGAGCAAAGGACCAGCAGACACCAGCCATGTGCCTTCCCAGCTGACAAATGTGTTCCAGATGCCATTGGCCTTACTTCAGTGATGGTATCCTCCTGTTGATGCCTTAGTTTGGGCATTTTTATGGCCTTAGAACAGTAAATTTGTAACCCTTCATAAAAGCTAATCCATTTCTTGTGTTTTCCATAATGGCTGCTTTAGCAAACTGGAACAGTGCCCTTCCTATGTATAAAGCCCTGATTCTTGACCAACACTGGAAAATATCTCTAAGGTAAAATCTACAGAATTTAGCACTTTGTGGAACTCTATTGCTCCCCCCCCCCCCCCAGTTTATTTTGCTATAACAGATCTCCAATGCCTTCAGGCAGATGATTTCTAAGTATGGTCTTGGTTTTTGGTTGTTCTTGGTAAGAGAGCTGACAGACTATTGTTGCTGCATTTTACTAAGACTCATACACTGATTGGTATTATTTTATTCAAAATTATTAGCTTACCTTACCCAGAAATTTTAATAATTTTTCCTTCTCTTTACTTTTTGGTTTGCATCTTTTGTTTCATGTTCTTACTAATTATTTTAAATGTTAAACAAATTAATCCAAAATTTCCTTAGGAAAAAAAGGCAAGCTATGAATAAAATCTTAATAAAATGTATTTTTCCCCACACAGAAAGAGCGAATTAGTAACTATTCAAGGGATCCTTCCTTTTCACAGATATGTCCAACTATTAACTGTACAGGATAGTGTTCTTGAGTATCCCCACTAATTATAGCTCCCTGAAAAACTGCATTTATGCTCTGAGCTAACTTGTAGCTGCCAGATTAAAATCAGACATAACTTTCACAAAACTCCAGCGAGAACAAAGTTAAATTCTAGCATTATATTTTATATCTGTTCAAGAGGAGGTGGTGTTGCCAGAAAAGCAGGCAAAATCGTTTAGGCGACAGTGAGAGGGTAAGTCTACCTAGTGGTGGAACACAAATTAGTTGATTTTCTCAGGGACTCACTACTCTTACCTCATTTTAAGCTCAAAATCTGGTTTTCCCAAATCAAACCACCCCTAAATTTGTACTTAGCAAAAAAGAGTTTTCAGGAACAAGGGCTTTCAGACCCAACTCATTCCCCAGAGAATATCTCCTAATCACAATTTCCCAAATATGACTGATTTTCATGAGCTGAGTGGAGTTCAGAAAGACCTTAATGAAACTAAAGTGTCACAAGTCAGAATGCAAACTGCATGGTTGACCACACTGCACCCTTCTCATCTTAAGGCCCACAGTAGTTGGGCTGGGTTCCAGAAGACAAGGTTAGGATATGGAAACAGGGTTCTTCAGATCTTTACTTCTCTGCCAGAATTTGAATATAGTCATTTCTTCCCAAGCAAAAATTATAGGAAAAAATCAGGGATGGAGAAGACACTTCTCCTACCATGTCCTCTCCTCCGCCCTGCAGGTTACTTGAAGTAACAGAAGATTTTACTTGAATTGTATTGCTCCAGAGGAAAGAACTAGTACCTGTCAGTAAAACTTACCAAGAAACAGTAAGTTTACTGTATAAAAGGATTTATCAGCAATTGCAGTCATTTGTCAGCAAATATCACTTCAAGAATGCATGTGCCAAGTACTATAATAAAGGATTTCATTTCAAACTCAGAAAAGGTAAGTGTCAGGAAAGTATTAAATTTCATCTAAGTTTTAGTGAGCTTACATGCCCCAAGATTCAGGAACAATAAAGTCAAAAGTAGTGATACCTTCTCTTTTGAGATCAGGATCAGAAAGGGCAAAGGCAATCTGACAGCATGACCTCCATTTGCTGGATGAGATGACAAATCTTATTTCCCTCTTCAAAGGACCTGTTGTTCTATGGGTTGCAGCTCTGGGAGTCCACCTCCTTCCCCAGAGAGGGCAGGGCAGGGGCTCAGGAAAATAAATCCCAGGAGTCTAAGCATTCAGTAGCCAAACAGACCCTGGGGAATTATTTTCTTATAAAAATAACCTCACAATTTAATCCTCTTAAGCAGTCTTCAAAGATAGCATTTGCACCAGGTTCTACATCAAGGCCCAGCAATCATGTCTACCCTTAATTTCTGAAACCCCAGGTTAGACTCTAGTGACTGTGGGAGAATGGAATAGAGACAATTGAGGTGAAATTGAAGATACCTGCTCTTCTTGGTCTGCTCTTCCTCCATGTAGATGTTGCAAGAAGGTAAATAGAAAACTGAAGCAAGCTATCTGCCCCATATAACAGATTCTAGCATAAATGTTGAACTCCTGGACAACACTGACTCTAAGAGACAAGCTATAGTTTCATGTGATGGAGGTTTATAAGAATAATCAAGAGATCCAGATTGCTACCTAGACTTTCTTGTGCCTTAAGAATTTTCCCTGGCAATCTTAGGACAAAGTTTAGCAGCGGAATATCTTTCCCTACAGTAAGAATATTCTTTGAAAGAAAAAAGTGAAGAAAGAAGATAAGCCTGACTTTGGAAGCAAATGTGCAGGGTGGGGTCACCACGACCCACACAAATCTCTATATTACATCTTCTCCTCCTCTTGGTGCTGTGCTTTATGCCTACTTTTCTTTCTCACACATTTCCGTGTTTCCTTTTTTCCCTCTCTTTCCTCCTCTTTCCCCCTTTTGCCCTCACTGATTTGACAAATTCCCAGTTACAGGACAAAACTATGTGTGTGGTCTTACCCCAATGTCTAATCTTACTAGTGATTTTAAGAGTTGCTGTTCTCTTGAGGCTTGGGAATGATCACTGTTTGAGAGCTGCATTGGGTAGGATGAATTCAGGACTGATTAGTCATTTTCACCATTGGGGAAGAATAGGAGTCTGGAGGGCCTGTTTGTGCCAGCATATATAGGTGGTTGGTGAGTTATTGGTGAGTCCTAACTGGAAATTTGTTTGAAACAAGGTAGTGTATAGATCAGTATGTGGATTACACATTAGCCAATTAAAGTATCAGCAAATATTATTAGGAAGTCACTGTCCTTAAACCAGTCAGTATAGACATCAGCATACCAGCCAGTTAATAATATGAACTAAATGATTAGACATTCAGTGTGTTAAAATCTGTCCTTGTTTCCAGGAGGACTGATGAGTTAATATGGCATCTAGCAAGGTAGGCAATGTTAGTACTGTACTGTGAGTCAATCCTTGTTTCTATCAGGAGTTAATCAGAGCCACTAGGCCTGTGAGCCTGGCAATAGAACAAGGAAAGCAAAAATGATCTGTCAAATTTTGTGCTGAAGCGTGGGTGATGCAGCTGAAGGAAGATGGCAAGTTGAGTGATAAGATTGTAAGAAATACAAGAAAAGTGTGATGTATATGAGAAGGAAGAAGTAGGAAAATAATAGGATGGAAATGATACCCAGGTGACCCCTCGATGCATAAACTAACAGAGCTGCCCACCAAAGACCAGCCTAGATTAGTTAGCCCACTCAGATGAGTGAAAAATAAATGTTTAATGGTATAAGCCATTGAAGTTCTGTAGAGCCTTGTCTTGTGGAAATTTTATGGCAATATTGGCATGATAACTAACCTATATAAACTCTCTATTAGTTTATATTTAGTAAAATATGGACAGTAATCCCTACTGTGTTACTTTTCTATTGCTGCGTAACACATTACCACAAACTATGCAGCTTAAAATAACACCCATTTATATTATATCACAATCTGTACATCAGCAATCTGGTATGCTTGACTGGATTCTCTTCTTAGGTTGTCACAAGGTAAAATTGAGGTGTTGCCTGGGTTGGGCACTTGTCTGGAGGCTCTGGAGGAGAATCTGCTCCCTAAGTCATTGAGGTTGCTGACAGAATCCAGTTCTTTGTGGCTAAAGGCCTGGGGTCCCTGTTTTCTGGCTGGCTGCCAGCCAGGAGCTGCTCTCTGCTCCTAGACATTGCCTGTTTTCCTTCTCATGTGGTCCTACATCTTCAAACCAACCATAGCCCATTGAGTCCTCCTAACGTTTCAACTATAGCTTCTTTTGCCACTAGGCTGTGTAAACACTCTGGTTGTAAGGACTTGTGTGATTGGATTAGGCCCACCTGGATAATATCCATTTTGATTAATTCAGAGTCAACTGATTAATAACCTTAATTACATCAGTGTAATCATAAGCATGACATTCACAGTAACAGGGATTAGGGTGGAAATCTTATGGAGGGGGGATTTTAGAATTCTGCCTACCATTCTCATTAAAAAGTGGGTTGCAAGAGGAAAGAATTTCTTTTCTAACATGTGTGTTATTTTTACTGCATGTCTAAAATGTTTATTTTTAACAAGTCCTTTGATGGAGTGAGATACCCAAATGGGCTATGGAAAGGAGCTGGAGTAAAAAGTGAGTTTCAAGTTGTGAGAGTTGTTAGGAAAAACAAAAGATGGATGATTGAGCTTGAAGAGAAATGCTAATTTAAAATAAAGATGGAAAAAGACACATTTATTGCTCACTAATATTTATTTTGCATTTACTATGATCTTGGCATTCTACATTTATTGTCACTTTTATTTTTCATGAAAGGCTGTTAATGAGAATAAAATGTTTAGCATTCATCTGCCCCATTAGACTATAGATATAACATTTCAGGGACACTATCTGTTTTTTTTACCACTATATTCATTGTATTTAGCACAAAACCATGAGATTTTAAGAAGCAAGAAATGTATATTTACTGAGTAAGAGACAAATATAGGGCTCCTTGAGTAGCTGGGTTCCAGGGGATTCATAATGCACTTATCCATACAAAACATTATAATGTAGGTTTCAATTTAATTACAGATAGTAAGAGAGTATAATCCAAAGATAGCTTCTATTTTTCTCTTTTACTCACAAGATTATGAGGTCTGCATCCTTAATGCTCAGTCCAATTCTTCATTTAAGTAGGAGTTCAATACTGACTTACTAAATCAATGAAAAAATGATATGAATTATGGATCCAAAATGAAAGAACTGACTCTTTTCATTCATTAAAAGATAAATACATGTAGAGAGGAGAAGAAACTAGAGGGCTAGAGCTGGAGGAAAATGCAAGAGAAATCAAAACCAATGTAAAACAAGGACAAAGGATCTTAACTTTTAGCTGAGTTTGAGTCAGACGTTTGGGGAAGCATTAGCAGAGCATTCTGACTGCAGCAATGAAGAATTAGAAAATATTTTAATTGGGGAACTGGGTTGAGAAATTCATATATAATGAATGGGGGCTGTAAGTTAGGAACAATTTTATACAGGGGCTCTGTGATTTCTTCTTTTTTAAATGATGTGGCAAACTAATTTTCATAGTCTGGAGCTGTGCTGTCTAATTCTGTAGCCTATGGTTAGTTTGAGTTGAGATGTGCTGTTAAGTGTAAACTACACACTGAATTTTGAAGAATTAGTATAACAAAAATATATCAATAATTTTATATTGATTACATTTTAAATGATAATATTTAGGATACAGTGAGTTAAATAAAATGTATTATTAAAATTAGTTTTATCCTCTTTTGTGTTTACTATTATTTATGTGGCTACTAGAAAATTTTTAATTACATATTTGGCTCAAATTATATTTCTAATAGATAGTGCTGATCTAAAGAGAGGTTTTTTGTTTCTTCCCAGAAATTCCACCCTGTGGTCCAATATCAGTGCCACCCCATTTCTACTGACAGGCTTCCCAGGTCTGGAGACGTTCCATCCTTGGATTTCCATCTCCTTCTTTGTCTTTCATGTCTCCATACTCTTCAGCAATGGTGTCCTCCTCTTCCTTATCAGAGAAGACCCCACCCTTCATGAGCCCATGTACTAGTTTCTGGCTTTATTGTCAGCCACAGACCTTGGAGTGACTTTGACAATGATGCCCACTGTACTTGGTGTCCTGTGGCTGGATCACAGAGAAATCAGCCACGGATCCTGCTTCTTCCAGGCCTATCTGATCCACTCACTCTCTATCATAGAGTCTGGAGTCCTGCTGGTCATGGCCTATGACCGTTGTATTGCCATCTGCAATCCCTTGAGATATTCCTCCCTTCTCACCAATGCTAAGGTGCTGAAGATAGGCTTGGGGGTTATAATGAGGGGATTTATACTCATTGTGCCCATAATCATCACACTCTTTCTGTTCCCTTACTGTAAATCCCCTGTCCTTTCTCATGCCTTCTGCTTGCACCAGGATGTGATCAAACTGGCCTGTGCTGACATCACCTTCAGTAGACTTTATCCTATAGCCCTGGTTTCTTTAACTGGTTTCTTGGACTCTGTGCTTATCTTCACCTCTTATATCCTAATCCTTAAGACTGTTATGGGAACTGCCTCAGGTAAGGAGCAGGCCAAGGCCCTAAATACCTGTGTCTCTCATCTTAGCTGTGTTCTGGTTTTTTATGTCACTGTGACTGGGCTGACCCTCATTCATCGATTTGGGAAGTATGTGCCACATATAGTTCACATTATCATGAGCTATGTCTACTTCCTCTTTCCTCCATTTATGAATCTAATCATCTACAGTGTTAAGACCAAGCAAATTTGGAATAGTATTAACCATTTGCTTTCTTTTCATAGAATTTGATCTATAAATTCAGAGGTATCCCCATTTCAGGATAGGTTTCCTTGAAAGGATGTATTTTACAATGTTGATGTGGCTCAGAGTCACAAGAAATCACATTCATGTCATTTAAAAGGTGATGCTCAGATTCTCAGCTTCCCCACCCTCCATCCTCAAGTACACTGATCTCAGCTCTGTTGTTGAGTTTCTGGTAGAATGTGCCCTTTATTCTGTCATTTTCTACACTGGGAGAGTCACTTGTCTTTACAGATACCTGAGGCCAATGATACATGAAATGGTTGCAGAGTCTATAGAAACAGAGGAGAAAGAGATAGCTTGCTAGAGTTCTCAAGCACTGTTTGGAAAACATTTAATAATTCCTGTGTGCCTGATTGTGTCTCAGAGGTGATGAGGGATCTTAGACAACCTCACTGGTGCCACATAGCTCTAGAGTGGATCAGAAGTAGATACGTGTAAGATATTAGTACCAAAGAAGGCTTTGCTGCCAAAGCAACCAAAAACTAAACCAGAACTCATATTCCAACAGACACCAGCATGCTGGCTGCCCACCAAAGATTAGTGAGAAGGCTCTGAGTTGATGAGATCCGATGTCTGCCATGAAAGGATGAGATATCCAAAACACCTATAATAATATACAGTTCCATTTCTTGTACACCTGAGTTTGAATTCGGTCCTGAAATTCATATCCTGTATACATGCTTAATGAAAAAAGTTACATCAGACACTGAGGCATTCTAATAATATGAGCTTTGTCTGTATTGGGGGTGGTGGTAGTAAAATAAACTGTCTTCAAGAAATACTATAATAACTTGAAACAAGAAGATATTTACAGAATGTTCAGGTAAAGGATCCTGTGTATTTTTTTTCCTTGTAGGGATCAGAATCTGTGAATCAGTATTAAAGGAAGATAAAATATATTTTACTAGATTATCAAGATGTAAGCAGGGTTAGGGAAAATGACTCACATCAAGCAAAATTATAAAAATACATTGGCAGATATATTGCCAATGTATTCAACCAGCAATTAATCGGTGATTTTACTGGAGGGGAGGTTGCATGCCTCATATGCTGTCAGGATTCCTGGAGTAGTTTCCTGTAACTAACAGATTATCTTGCAAGGGGATTTATTCCTCCATTGAAAATGGACATTTACAAAAGTAGCATTTGAAAATCATTGATTTAGCTCTTCAATCATTGTTTGCTTTCATTCTTATTTCAGTCAGCTTTTTTTTTTCTCATTTTAATTAGTATTTACCATTGGTTTTATAAGAGGGAAGAGAATGAGCAGACCAACTGACATATGTAATAACTCAGTTTAGAAATAAACATAGGCTTTAAAACAAGAAACTAAAAGCAAAGAAAAAGGATGCATTTAAATATCATAAAGTAGCATAATATAATAGCCTAACATATAAATGTTGTATCTTGAAATTAATTCAAAGAAAAATAATGAACAAGGAAAGGTAATTCAAATATTTTAAAAATACTTGAAGTCAATGTAATAGGCATGGCCTTTATTTTTATCATCAAAATACATAAGGCAAAACAGTTGATAAATGTAAGAAGATATTAATATAAATGTGGTTATCAATCAATGCTAATAAGCATATTGTCTTATTATATATAAAATGACATTCTAACTTTTACTGTATATACCTTCCTGGGTAACATTGACAGAGTATGTTCTATGATATAAAGAAAATCTTACTACACTTTAAAAGGCTAAAACTGTAATCATTTTTATAACTCTTCATACAAGAAATTCATTTATGCCAAATTTTTCTTAGAAAATGAAGAAAATTAAAAAAAAATTAATTGGCATAGTATGGTAAAAGGAATGCAAACTTGGAAGAAAAAAGCAGTTCTCCTTCCGCTTCCTTAACTCATAACTTTTGTGATCTTGAAAATGTCACTTAATCACTGAGTCTCAGTGATAACAAAATGCACCTTGTAAGAGTCTTGCAAGAATTGCAAAGTGAGTAGATTGCTATTCACACTAATATATTCCATTAATTATAGTAATATCATCATTGACAAAGACGAAGACCTCAATATTTTGACCTGTCAACACTCAGAGTTAGGAGGGAAGAGTACTCAGCAAGTGGGGAATTGTTAACCTTATGATTTTTTCATATAGTGAAATATACAGTTGATAATTATAAAGAGTTTTAAATAGCCTTTGAAAATTATCGTACTCCTGCTTTCTCACTCAGTTACTCTCAATATATCTTTTCCTACCACACTGGGTTCTCCAGTCAACTGACTCTTTTATTTCTGATTCCCTTATCTCTTCATTTACCTTCAAATCCCAGATAGATTTTATTGTTGAGATCTTTTGAGACTTTCAAGCCATAATCCTATGTTCTTTGCCCATTGTCAGTCCATCCTAGACATGGCACTCTCCTATATCCATTTGAAAATATAATACAAAACAAAACATTTGGTAAACACTCGGAAAACTTAACTTATTTAATCCTTACCATAATTCTTAGGAGTATTTGTTTAATCACAACAATCTTTTTAACACTGCCCATCACCCCAGTTTTCTAGATGGGGATGTGCTGAGTGAGTAAAGGCGGAGAATCTATAAGAATCTGAGGATTCACATTCAAGCAGATTGGCTCCAAAGTACAGGCTCTTATCAATTAATTCTAGTAATTAATTTCTAATCTTGATCAAATCGAATTGGATTGAATCACAATTCCTAATTATCCCCAAGTCTCTTCTACTCATACTTGCCTTCCAAATTCAAGGCATACATATATAACTCTCTAGGAGATATCTCTTCCTGAATATTGTCCAAAACTGAACTGATTTCCTTCCCCCTTTTCTAAATCCAGAATGTAAAACAATGCCTAGTACAAAATAGTCAATCAACAAATAACTGTTGATAAATGAATAAAGTCAGTCTTCATGTGACCCCTCTGTTAGTAAATGGAAATACCACCACTCAGCTAAATTAAAAAAATACAGATGTCTTTGTATTGAATCTACCACATTCAATCAGTCACCAAGTTCTATTCTTTCTAAATCTTAGAATCTCTCATCCAGCCACTTCTGTCCAACCCTACTGACAACACCTAATCACAGCTCATCAAGATTATAGTATCCTGATACTCTCTTCACTCACTCTTCCCCCTTTCAAATTTGTTCCTCATATTGCAACCAAAGTACACATGTAACAATGATTATATGACAATTTCAATTTCCCCTTATTTCACACACATTGTTTTGAGGGCAAAATCAAGACTCCTTACATGATTAGTAAGAGCCTGCTTGATCAGAAGCTGCTACTGCTGTGTTTTGTGTTGGGCTTTCCCTCATGTTTTGTTGTTCTAGCAATATTAAACTTATTTTTTGTTAGATTTCACTCTATTTCCCCTTATCCCATGACCTGTGAATGTTTTTCCCTCTGTTGGGAAACCACTACCAGACAGTAGTATGCAACTATCACCCTAACCCATCTACAACTACCATATTCCTACCTTCTCATTGTTCAATTCTCTGCTTAATTGTTCAATTCTCAGCTTAAATGCTGCTTTCTCTGGTAAGTTTTCCCTAATCCCAGAAATACCTTCTATGTGCCCCCCAAAGCACACCACATGCTGTACTGATAGTGCTATGGATTTTCATGGTAAAACATGGCACTCTTCTATACCCTTTTGAAAATATAAGACAAAACAAAACATTTGGTAAACACTTAGATAACTTAGATAAAAGACTGTTTTGATTAAACAAATACTCCTAAGAATTATGGTAAGGATTAAATAAGTTAAGTTATCTAAGTGTTTACCAAATGTCTTTCCAGTTCCCATTATATTTTTACATTCTGTGAATAAACAGACCATGCCCCACACCCTGAACTTGACACAAAATGGGCAATGACCTGAAAATAAACAGCAATTTTAAGACAAAAAATGAAATGCCATCATTCACATGGCTGTTAACAGATTCACTGAGGTTCCTTTGGATCAGAACTAATTTCCCTAATGAAACAAGAAAACAAAAATGCAACTGGAATTCACAAGCAAGCAACTGGTCTACCACTGATATTGGAAGGACATGCATGAATTTCCTAAATCCTGATACCAAGGATGTTGAGAATCCCCTAATCAAGCCCTGGCATCTCCATCCCTGTAGGCATCTGAGTTTTCAGTTTCCCTCTCTCATCATTGGGTAAACACCCAAAAGGCTGGAAAACAACAGCAGAATGTCCCTCTTCTCCCCAGGAAGAAGAAAGATTGGAGAGATTAAGGAGTCTCCTGAGGGGCTAGAAGCTGAAACCTTGGGGAGGTGATTTGCACATATATGAGCTCTCTAATGGGGCCTCTTCATTGGGCTTTGAGAAGGAAGCATCTTGACTAAGTCATGAAACAGAGATGCAACAGGTCCCTATTCCAGCGGTGAGACTGCGGTCTGGGTGAGTGCCAGTAACAGAAATAAGGAATAGTTCCCCTTCTTTCTTATGTTAGATGCAGTCAAGGGAAGCACAGAGGTAGGTTTTCCAGAGGCCTGCACAGAAAACATCCTGGCTGAGACAGGCATCACCTAGAGCACAGACTTTTTCCTCCTTTTCAACAAAGGTGTTCAAGGCTAGTTTGGAGTTTCTAATCTGAGACCCATGAATAGGCATCAGGATAAGTGTGAATGCTCTGAACTAAATGTGACATTGAGTCCTCCTATCCATTTTTCTGGCTAGATCTTCTTAGCCTTTTTTTTTTTTTTTTAATTTAAACACAGAACTTGAAATTCTCTGTGTGTGTGTGTCTGTCTGTGTGTGTGTGTATACATTTATTTTCTCTTGTAACTTGTCTCTTGGAAAGGACATAGGTGGTTGGCAATGGTACTCCCTACAGAAAAAAATGTAAAACCCTGGCCTTGGCCCCTTACCCCTGTGCCTCATCTCATTCAGGAGGAATGGAAGGTATGTAGAAGAGCAAATAAGGCAGAGGAGGTGTAACTCTGTCTTCTCCATTTGTTTATTTGGACCCCATGATGTATTCAGTATTTTCTTTTGAGGCCCAAATAGCTTTCCTATCATGTCTTTCCTCACACACCCAAGTCCCCTCTGTCTTTTCCTTCCTGCATGGTCATTAGGAGACGTTATGCTCCTATATGGTGTGCACTGGGCAGTTTTCATGGACTGTTATGTGTGTGTGGGGTGGGTAGATGGGAGGAGGTTGTTATAGCATCTAGGAATCCTACCACCTAGAAAAATGTCATTATCTGAACATCAGGTTAGTAGGATGCCTAGAATGAGTCATCATTAAGTTCAGCTGTTTCAGGATAGGGGCTATGTTTATTAAATGATTTCCCAGCAATAAATACACTGTCAGTCATGCAGCATGTGCTCAGTAACATCTGTGCTTATTCAAAAGAATAATCTTTCCACTAGTCCCAGACGACATTGGGAATGGTTCTTCTAGAGCCTTTTTATACCTTCCTGTATAGGGCAAGCCCTGAAGGGATTCATCAGCTATAGTTAAGTCAGTAACAACCAACATTTAGGGAGTCACTAAAAAATTATGTGTTCTGAGTTGAAACCTGCCTGTCAATTTCTGTACCAACACTGCCCCACATTCATCCAGACAAACAGGTCCTTGTGCTCCTGGAGTAATTTTATGAATAACTGTCAATAAAGAAACTCATACATGGTCATGCCCTATTTATGCTATGTCCTGTGGGCCTAGGTAAGGGGTAAGGATTTATGCAGTGTAGTCCTAGCCCTGAGGAAAGTATAATGAATCTGTGTCATGATAATATCTTTTTGTTCTAGAAGCCCCACCTACCTGTTTCTGGATAAATACTGGGGTCCTCTCTTAGTCCTGGGCAAATCTTTGCTTGTTTTTGTCCTTTATTTCAAGAGGTCCAGGATATGATCTTTACACATTCTTAGTGCTACTATAGCCTTCTCTTTGTCTCGTTATTTTTCTGACACTAGCCAGGCTCTGGAGGGAAATTCAGCCTCCCTATTTCTCAAATATTTTTCTGATAATGAAATCTGATAATGAAGGTTTTATTATCAATCTCTGAAAGAACCTCATTAATTCTTAGGTTAATTAATGTCAGGAGAAGCTGAGAAAGGTTTTGATTTCACAGTCTTTGGAGTTTAGATTTCTAGTTTATAATTCTGAATTTCTTTTCTTGAATGGATAGATGACCTTATGTCTTTCTGCTATTTTTGCAGATAGATACCACTACTTATCTACCTCCTCAAACTGCCTTTATCTTCCTCTTGTAGGTTGCTTCTCATGTTTTTGAGCCTAAAGGAGCTTTTCAGAGTATAACAGCATTTGTGAAAAAATCAGAATTGTTTGAATGTCCTCATTAGACTTAAATGTCTTTCAATACTAGGCAACTCCCCCTCTCAATGTTTACTATCTCAGTGAGTGCCATACTCATACAGATGTAACCTCAGAGCATTTCCTCACACAAAAGTTAGAGTCTTTGTGGTTTATTCTGATTCTCATCTATGTCTAATAAGTAGGCCATCTCAGGAAGAAGAGACGCATCAGTGCTGGTGACCTGCATTCATACTTCTGAATTTACGGTTAAGTAAAAACAGGTAAAGAGACTTTTTATTTTGGATTGCGGCATCCAAGTAAATGGAAATAATGGAGATGAAGGACATCTTTAGCCTGTGGGGACACTGGAATTTGGCCAGTTACATAGATGCAGCAGCTCATCAGGAATTAACTGTTGGAGGAACATGAGTGAAAAAAAGGAGACATAAAGGAAGAGTCTGAGCATTCAATTATGTCAAATTATTTCAAAAAGGAAAAGAGGCAAGAAAGATAACCAGTGAATGGCAAATGTGGAATGAGAAAATAATATTTATAAGGAGATTATGAGGGAATGAGGAGACCATGTTGAAGAATAAAAAAGCTTCTCTTTCCAAAAAAGGAACAGATATTAAAGGCTTAAAATACAGCTTTTCAAATGTTACTGTGCACATGTCACCTGGGGATTGTGTTGAAATGCACATTTTGACTCAGCAAGGCAGAAATGGAGTCTAAGGCTGCATGTCTAACATGTCCCCAAGCTTGTTACATGAAGCTGGTCTGTGGGCCACACTTCTGGTAGCCAGGATCTAAAAAAGGGATAACTGTTGGTGGGCAAAGCAGTTGGAAATGATGATGATGTTTGTTGAATTCCCCAAAACACCAAAATTCAGTTTCTACAAGGAATCAAGAAAAGTGTTTCAAATGAAAATGTCTTTATCATGATTGTGAAATATAAAATCAAAGTCAAAATGTATTCAAAGAAATCAGCAAAAGAAGGCTATTAACCCTTTTTACTTATTTATCTTTTTGTTTTTATCACTTGCGATAAATATTTTTTAGTAGACACACAGTAGTTGGGTCTAATGCTTTAAGAAAAATCAACTTTTTTTTTTTTTTATTTGAGAAGCTTTAATTATTTTCCTCTAATTAGAAAAAGACCACTATCTTTCATCACTAGTACAGCTTGCAAATCTCTACTCTTCTTCTGCAGGTAGTTTCAGATTCACATCATACCAATGACTTATCCCCAAGTATGAAGATTGTGATCGAGGCTGTGGTGATATCTTTGCACTGAAAAAGCTGGATTCCTAGGTTCATCATTTCCAGAAAGCTGCTCTCTACTTGTTGAACCATTATGTGGTCCAATGTGAGTGCTGCCCCCTTTCTGCTGACCGGCTTCCCAGGTCTGGAGGCAGCTCATCATTGGATCTCCATCCCCTTCTTTGCAGTCTACATCTCTGTACTTCTTGGCAATGGCACTCTTCTCTATCTCATCAAGGATAACCACACTCTCCATGAACCCATGTATTATTTCCTGGCCATGCTTGCAGGCACAGATCTCATGGTGACCCTGACCACGATGCCTACTGTAATGGGTGTCTTATGGTTGAATCACAGGGAAATAAACCATGGGGCCTGCTTCATGCAGGCATACTTCATCCACTCCCTTTCCATTGTAGAATCAGGTATTTTGCTTGCCATGGCCTATGACCGTTTCATTGCCATCCGCAATCCCTTGAGATATACTTCCATTCTCACCAATGCTCGAGTGGCAACCTTAGGGGTGGGGGCATTTATGAGGGGTTTTATATCTATCATGCCTGTAATCTTGGGTCTTTTTTCATTTCCGTATTGCCACTCTCATATTCTCTCCCATGCTTTCTGCCTTCACCAAGAAGTCATGAAACTGGCTTGCGCAGATATAACTTTCAATAGACTTTACCCTGTAGTTCTGGTTTCTTTAACTGTTTTTCTAGACTCTTTGATCATCCTTTTCTCCTATATCTTAATTCTTCAAACTGTCATGGGTATCACCTCTGGTGAAGAGAGAGCCAAGGCCCTCAATACGTGCATCTCCCATATCGGTTGTGTCCTCATCTTCTATGTCACTGTGATTGGTCTGTCCTTCATCCACCGGTTTGGGAGGAATGTGCCACAGGTGATCCACATTATCATGAGCTATGTCTACTTCCTCTTCCCTCCTTTAATGAATCCTATCATCTATAGCATCAAGACCAAACAAATTCAATATGGCTTCTTCCGTCTTTTATCTCAGTGCAAATTTGGAAATTAAACTGATACATGTTATTGCCCATGGAAAATGGTGGGAATATGAGATTTCTCTGAATAAATTTCAAAATGTATCAAAACTTCCTGTCTTAGCCTCTGCTTCTCCAAATGATTCAATACCATTTATGAATCCTTAAAGAAGACATTCCTTGAGTTCCTAGAGTTTCCAAGTTCAGTTCATAGGTTGATTTGATTCTTTCCATCCTGTGTTCTCTCTAAATGCTGATATATCTGGAAGATGAAATGCAGTCTGATGCAGTTTTCATATATTCAGTTTATTTTTTTATTGCTACATTGCTCAAACTATTTTTACTTTGCTATAACCATTTGTGTGTCTCATTTTTGACTTGTTGGATATATCTCTTGCTCATTTTCCTGTCAACATATTCATATTTGAGGATCTCATTATATATGAACTTTAGTGTGTCATTTATTTTGCAAAAATTCCCAGTTTTTATTGGTCTTTTTAATACAGAATTATAAAATATATAAATAATTTCATTTATTATATACTTTACCTATTGATTTATCAGGGCCATACTGATAAAGGCCTCCACAATTTCAGGTTTATTTATATACTTCCCTTTTTTGCATGCATTAATTTTACAAATCTTATGTTATAATAGGTTATTGTTTGAAAGAAGATAAGGAATTTAAATCAGTCTCATTATGTCTATTTTTATGGTAGTAGCAATTATTTGGCTGAATTTTAAGGCACTACTAGGAGTTAGGCAATATGCTAGGCAAAAATGATGATATAGTAAGCAAACAGACATAAATCAGTCCCTCATGGAGACTGCAATTCACTGGGAATCAAAAATCAAATAAATCCAAATTTTAAATAAGTTCTATTATTAGTGATTAAGTGGAAAGAACAAATTGCTTTGAGATTGGTTCTCTAATGAGCCATATACAGACTGAGGTAAGCAAAAGTTTCTCTGAGGAAGTGTTCCTTCAGCTGAGATATGAGGATGGATTAGAAAATAACTAGTAAAATAGAGCTAAGAATATTCTAAGCAGAAAGTAGTATGCCTGGAGGTCTCATGTGGGATTGATGGAGGAACCTTCCAGGAAAAGTGGTGACATGAAGAGGGTTCTTGCTCTAAGGAGAGGCTGGAGAGAGGATTCCAGATCACACCACATCCTGTTGGCTGTGGGAAGGATTTGAGTATCTCTCCAAAGAGCCATGGGGAGAGATTGAACAGTTTTTAAAAAAGGAAATGACATGATTTCATTGATGTTTACAAATTATAATTTCACTTTCTGTATATAAAATATATATGAGTGAGGCAAGAGAAGAACAATAAAACTACTAAGAAATTTTGGGGTAGTTTCATAAAGAGATACTAGAAGCTAAAATTAAGAAAGCAAAGATGAATGTAGTGAATAGATGTAAGACATATTTAGGATCTAAAATTAACAAGAATTGCAAGTAGTTTACAAAGCTATATGAAAGAAAATTTGGGGAGGAACAAAAATAATTTCAAATTTCTGGATTATGTTCTTTTAAGAACAGTAGTGCAATAAACCAAAATGTGATTATTGATCTTGGATCTTATCTACCAATCAAAAGATTAAAGTATATTTTGAAAAATATTCTGGAAATTTATGATAGCTAAAAGTCCAAAGGATAAAGTTGTGACATTAAAGTGGCCAAAGGAAATATTCTATACTGTAACATTGAACTATCAAGGAAACACATTAATATATTCATTAGTCATAAACTGAAATAATTTCAATAAGTTCATAGAACATACTGGTGAAAGGAACCTGTAATGGTTAGCTTTATGTATCAACTTGGCTTTATTATCCCTAGTAATTAAATTGTGCACTAATCTAGGTGTTGTGATGCTATAAAGGCATTTTATAGATGTGTTTAAATCTATAATAGTTGACATTAAGTAAAGGCGATTAACTGTGACAATCTGGATATACATCACTCAATCAGTTGAAAGCTCTTAAAAGTAGAACTGAGGTTTCCCTGAGGAAGAAGAAATTCTGGAAATTCTGCAGCATCTGCTTCTGATTGAGAGTTTCCAGGCTGCAGGCCTACCCTATAGATTTCCATCTTGGCAGCCCCTACGAAGAGAACCCATAAGCCCTGCAGCTTATGTCTGACAGGAGTTGAACCATGTTGGAACAGCACCATGAGCATGCTTGTTGGGCACACAGTGGGATGAGTCTCACTGACAAGGTGTAAGAGGGCTCCTCACTGTAGGAAAAACAGGATTGTTTCCAAGATGAATGAAATAGACTATTGGTATAGAGTATTCAGATATACACAAAACATTTTTCAAGGCATTTTTTTAAGGCTATCTTCTCTTGTTTTAATCAGGTGTTTTTAATTGTTTTGGTAAGAGGGAAAGAAATGAACTGACCAATTTACATGTGTAATCAAGTCAGTTTAGGGAAGGGAAAAAAAACAGTGTATGTAAAAAGAATCTGAAGAGTGAGGGGAAAATATATTTAAAAGAAAAAAAATAAAGCAATATGACATAAGTTTAATGTAGCAATTATAATAGTCTTCAAATTTTCCTTTTAAAGTAATCTCTTTCAAATTGGCTTTAAAAGGATAATGAACATTTAAAATTATGAGATGCCTTAAAGAGAGACAGCAAAAGTGATATACAATCTATATGAAAAATAAGAATGTTGGTTTACCAAAAGAAACCATGAAGAGAATGAAGAGGAAAGCTTCAGAGTCTATCTGGATTTTCAAAACACATATATCTAACAAAAAATTTCATTTCCAGAATGTAATAAATAACTGCTACAAGTAAATTTTAAAAAAGACAGCTTGAACAAATACTTCATACAAAAGGAATTCAAATGCCTAATTCAACTTCATTAGTCATCAAGAAAACACAAGTTCAAATCACAATACAATACCATTACACATCAACCAGAATGGCTGAAATGGAAAAAAAAAAAAAAAAGAATGAAAAAAGAAAAAAAAAGCTACCAATACCATGTGTCAGTGATGAGGTACAGCAAATGAAACTCTCATTCACTATTGAGGGAGTACAAATTGGTACAACACTTAAAAAAAAAAGAAAAAAAACCTGTTTCGCAATACCTGCTAATGCTGAACATATGCATACCCCAAAATCCAAAAATCCAGTCCTTGGTATAGACACTACAGAAATACGTGTTTATGTTCATCAAAAGACATGTACTAGAAAGTTCATGTCAGTATTATTTGCAATTTCCCAAAACTCCAAATTACTCAAATACCTACCAACAGACATGTAAGGAAATTATAGTATATTTGTAAAGTGACTATTATACAATGAGGATGAATGAACTATATATAAATGTAGCAAAAACATGGGTAAATCTAACAAACATGATGTTGAGCAAAACAATAAATACCAAACTCTTGTGTGATTCCATTTATACAAAATACAAAAACAGGCCAAACTGATCTATCCTGTTACAATTCAGGAAGGCATTATTCTAAGTGAGGATAGTAACTAAGTGGCTCTAAGGGGCGCTATTTCAGGATTTGAATACTGGACACATGTTAGTTCAGTTTGTGAAAAGTCACAGAACTCTGCAGTTATGCAATATGTACTTTTCTGTATGTATATTATATTCTAAAAATTAAAAAAATGCAAAGACAGGTAAAGTAATACAAAGCTGAAGCAAAAATAGTCACACATGCATACAAATCAGGAAAGGGAAAGATTAAATAAGATTAAATTAGAAAAGGCAATTCAATATTTATAAAACATAAAGACCTAACAGATGTGAACTTTATTTCTTTACAATATTATAAAATATTATATTATAAAATATATATAACAAATATTATATTATAAATTATATATAACAAAACCTCTGAGAAATGAAAAAAATGGAAACATAATTCTACTTACCAATCAGTTCTGATTGTCATATCTCTTTATAATATATAAAACAATATTCTATTAGAGTGTATACCTTTTGTACAAGCCTTCCTAGATAAGCCTTTTTAAAAGGCTAAAAGTTTTATCATTATCTTTCTCTTTGATACAGTATTTTCACTTGCACCAAATTAGCCTTAGTCAATAAAGAAAACATGTTAAAAAATGTGGCACATTATTACAGGCATCTCTTATTTCATTGTACTTGGCTTTATTGGGCTTTGTGGATACTGATTTTTTTTTTTTACAAATTGAAAGTTTGTGGCAACTCTGCATCAAGCAAGTCTATTAGTTCCAATTTTCCAACAGCATGTGTTCACGTCATGTCTCCATGTCAGTTTGATAATTCTTGAAATATTTCAAAAATTTCATTATTATTATATCTGTTATGGTGACCTGTAATCAGTGATCTTTGGCATTACTATTGCAATTATTTGGGGTGCCATGAACTGTGCCCATGTAACATGGTGAACTTAATCAGCAGTTGTGAGTGTTCTGACTGCTTCACTGACCAACCGTTCCTATCTCTTTCCCTCTCCTTGGGCCTCTCTGTTCCTTGAGACAGAACAATATTGAAATTAGTACAATTAATAACCCTATAACGTACTGCAAAAAGACAGCTAAGCCTACTTATGATTGTGCCTAAGGGTCTCCCCCAGAGAAACTCTTTGTTGCTCAGATGTGGCTTCTTTCTCTAAGTCAGCTCTGTAAATAAACTCACTACGCCCCCTCCACACACACACACACACACACACACACACACACACACACACACACACACACACACACAGGGGACCTGACTCCCAGGGGTGTAAATCTCTGGCAACACAGGAAATGACTCCCAGGGATGAGCCTGGACCCAGCATCATGGGATTGAGAAAATCTTCTTGACCAAAAGAGGGAAGTGAAATGAAACAAAGTTTCAGTGACTGAGAGATTTCAAATAGAGTCAAAAGGTCATTCTGGAGGTTATTTTTATGCATTATATAGACATCCTTTTTCAGTTTTTACTTTATTGGAATAGCTAGAAGGAAATACCTGAAACTGTTGAACTGTAGTCCAGTAGCCTTGATTCTTGAAGACGATTGTATAACAATGTAGCTTACAAGGGGTGACAATGTGATTATGAAAACCTCATGGCTCGCACTCCCTTTATCCAGTATATGGACAGATGAGTAGAAAAATGGGGACAAAAATTAAATAAATATTTATATGTAATATTGATATGGAAAAAAATTAAATGGATAATGGGGGGGCAATGGAGGGATGGGATATTTTGGGTATTCTTTTCTGCTTTATTTTTATCCTTATTTTTATTTTTTATTTTTTTTGGAATAATGAAAATGTTCAAAAATTGATTGTGATGATGAATGCACATCTATATAATGGTCCTGTAAACAACTGATTGTACACTGTGAATGTATGGTATATGAATATATGTCAATAAAACAGAATAAATTCTTTTAAATAATCCTACAACAGCCTTTAAGTGTTCAATTGAAACAAAGAGTCACAAGTCATTCACTTTAAATCGACAGCTAGAAATGATTAAGCTTAGTGAGAAAGGCATCTTGAAAGCTGAGATAGGCTGAAGCTAGGCCTCTTGCACAAAACAGTTAGCCAAGTTGTGAATGCAAAGGAAAACTTCCTGAAGGAAATTGAAAGTGCTAATCCAGGGAATAGCTGAATGAGAAGAAAGTGAAACAGCCTTATTACTGATTAGTCAGCAGCCATAACATCAAGGCAAGTCCCTCTACCAATAAAAAGATTAAGACTTGCTGAAGGCCCAGATGATGGCCAGCATTTTTTAGAAATAAAGTACTTCTTAATTAAGGCATGTACCTTGTTTTCTTTTAGACATAATGCTATTACACACTTAAGAGACTACAGTATAATATAAACATCACTTTTATATATTGTGAAAAAACAAAAAATTTGTGTGACTGGTTTAATTGTGATATTCACTTTATTGTGGTTGTGTGGAACCAAACCAGCAGTATCTCTGAGGTGTGCCTGTACTTAATTTTTTCCTTCAAGTGAACTTGTGGAATGAACCATCCTAGTCCATGTATAAGAACAAAATGAACAAATCATCTGTAAGAGCTAATGGACTTTGCACTGGTGTGTATATATATGTGTGTGTGCACATATAAAAAATGATAAATCTTTCAGTCTTTTAAACTATAAATAATTACTTGTCTCAAAATTTCCTTCTTTTTAACAATCCCAACAATTTTAATGGAGTGGAAAGTGTGTACTGAATTATTTTTATATCAGTGTGTCCAGATTTTCTTTTAAATAATTTCCTGGCCTGAGTTAAGGGACCCTGAGCACAAAATTTGCATCTAATGCTTTTCTAATAAAGTCTTAATTCATTCAAAAGCTAGGAATTTGATAAAAACTTTAGTAAATTTGTGATGCCTTCACTTCAATATGCCCAGATCCTACCAAAATATGTCTCTCGACCTATCTCCACTATAGACATTCTCGTGCTCATGCTGACCCCTTGAAGAAGGAAACTAGGCATGTTTCCTGGAAGAAGGATGGCTATATTCCGTATGACTCAGGTAAACTTTTCACATGACTTGAGGACTGGGAGTGGAGTATCATAATTATGTAGAGAAAAGAAACTATAATCATTCCAGAACTAAAAATACAAGATGTAAACATTTTATACACATCTCCAGGGAGAAAGATCAGAACTGGGAATTTCTATGCACCAAATAGTTGTTCCTTCTTCCTCTGTACAAAGTTCTATAATGAGAATACTGAAAATTGTGGTGAGAAAATGGGTTCAAATATATGAAATGCTTGAGAAATAGGGGTTGGAGAAAGTTTTCTGCATGTACTAAAACTTTTTAGACTTATTTAATTATGAAACTAGTATCTTTCCTGACAAATTTTATAAGGATAACAATGGGCCCATAGTACACTGCTCAAACCTTGGATGCTGAATATAATCCAAAATCCTAAAATCTTTTTAACCCCCAAAGTCTTCCTCTGTCCCCTCATAATGTGCATAGGGGTCTCTAATGCTAGTAAGTATCTTAACAGAAAAGCCCACACCAGATCATTCCCATCTTGATTTGCCGACTGTGGTGCAGGAAAACTGGCTATTCAAGTTATCTTTGAAGAACAGAAGCTGTGAGAAATCTGGGACTCATGTAGTGATCACAAATTACTATGATATTTTTCCTCTGTCCTGTGTCTAATGTTTAGGGGTGGGCTGCCTCTTTTACTATATTAGATTAGGTGGAAAGGGCCTGTCAAGTTAAACCTCTATTAGTTCCCTCATGCTAAGTGAAAAGGCTCCAAACTGCATGGCATTGACCTTGAAGTTAAAATTTACTATATCACCTACAGCTTATATGTGAGAGAAAAGGGAGATGCAAACTATGGCAGACCAGCATCATTGGCATGCTTGTTAGGCAGGCAGTGGGCTGAGAACATGACAATATTTTGACTCTCCTTAAAGAAGTACAAGAGGGTTTCTCACTGTAGGATAAAAGGGATTGTTTCCAAGATCAAGGAAATAGACTATAGGGAAGTGGATTTATGGGTGAAGTTGTACCAAACTTTAGCTTGGAGCTTGAGCATTCTCTTCTAGGTGCTATTATTGGTGGCAAAGAAGAACTTTTTCAAAATAACTCCAACGAAAAAATTTCTTAAGATTGTGTTCAGGTGACACAAATTCTTACTCAGCAGGAGCCCAAAGTCGTTGTGCTCTAAATCATCAACTAGCAAACTGAATCCAACCTTATAACTAAAAAGATTACACATTCATCACCAAATGGGATTTATACCAGGAACGTAAGTGTGATACAACATATGAAAATCAATAAATGTAACACACCACATAAATAAAAAGAAGAAAAATGACATGATCATCTCAATAGATGCATAAAAGGCATTTGACAAACTCCAGCATCTTTTCTTGATAAAAACATTCCCCCTAACATCAGGAATAAGTAGAAAATGCCTGCTTTCACCACTGCTACTCAATATTGTTCTGCAGGGGGAGGGAGGGAGCTATTGTTAAAAGGGCATGTGTCTGTTTGGGATGATGAAAATAGATTACGGAAATAAATAGTTGTGAAGGTTACACAACATTGTCAATGTACTTAATATCACATATTATATACTTAAAATAATTAAAATGATTTTTATGACTATTTTATCACAATACAAAAAAGAAGAAAATGAGAGAATAATTTTCCTTTTAGAGAGACTGCAAAAAAATGTGCTGTCAAATAGTGGAATGGATGATCTCATGGACTAGTGATTTTCCAATCAATTAAAACAAATGAATGTCTTATGAACAATCAACAGGGTGAAATTGTTAGGTGGTGGCTCAAGGATTTGATAGAGATGGATTGGAAGACCCCGTCAAGATCCTTATTCCAAAAAATACTATAGTTCTGTGAGAATCTATAATAAACGAACAGCTTGAAAAGGGGGGAATAAAATACTGTTCCCCAACTTTAGGAAGAAAAAGTAACTGTGTTTCCCATTCTATAACCCGTGGAATACCTGGAAGCTGTGTAGGTACAACATGCCTCATCAACTGTTGGAGGCACTCATCTCCGGGCCATAGAGACCCACTTCAGTGGTCCAGATCTTTCCCAGGTGGGGGAGGAAAAGGAGATGAATTGTTATTCCCAAATAGCCTATATGGAAATGAGCTAAAATGACTCCATTGGGAGTTGTTTTTCTTTAACAAATATACCTTTACTCAGGACTCTGAGTGGATACTGAAGAAACAACAGCAAACCAATCCTCACATCATGTTCAAGAAACACAAAGAGCAAGCCGTAGCTCAGGTAAGGAAGGCAAGGGATTCAAATGCAGCAAGGATGTTTTAAGAGCAACTCATCCACCTGGTTTACTCATTCAGGTCTTGGGTAAATGCTGAGAAACAAGGGTCTTTTTATGTTTTTATGAAATGAAGAGTACAGAAGAGGGGATACAATGTGAAAAAGCAGACTTTGACAGGAGATCCACCACTCATCTTTGATAGATGCTGGTTGAGAAAATGAGCATGGGCCTTAGATCAGGTAAACCTCAGTTTGAATTCCTATATGCTACATATTAGCTGCATAACCTAGGTCAAATGACTTAATCTTGCTAAGGCTCAGTTTCCTCATTGAAGCATGTAAATAGCATATTGTACATTTTCTTACACTCCTATCTTAAATTTCTTATCATTTATTCACTCTTCATCTTACAACTATTAGACATATACTTCTACAAATCTGGTGAAATTGTCAAGATCAACTAGTTGATAAAAAAGTAGATGTTTTCCATTTGTATCTTACTTGGACATTTTATGATATATTTCACTATTAAACTATAGCACTACTTATTTCTAGAACATTTCTTTTCCACTGTTTTTTGTAATTGCAGATGCCCTTTGCTATTTGCCTATATCTCTCCCTAATTATTTTACATTTACTCTGAGATCCTTTTTCTCCCATCCTAAAATGTACTTTTTCTTCCCTATATTCATATCACTCCTCTGCACATCCACTATCCTGTCTTAACTCACACCTAAGGTAACATTTAAACAATCACTTAAAAGCTGAGATCTTTCAGATCATTAGGTCCAGCCCAGAGCTGAGCCAAAAACCCCAATGCAACGGGAAGTGTTTCCAGCATCATGCACACAGGCCACAATATCAGGCATGGACATTAGCCTTTTGTGCACCTACAGATAATTGTCTGAGATCTGGGAAGGCAGAGCTGTGTGAAAAGGGGAAATTAACACACCCCATACAGCCATCCTTCCAGCAGGCTGGGAATGCACCTACATGGCACGGTGGCCCAAAACTTCCCTTGAGGGATGGCACGTACTTGTAGCGTAGCACAACCTTCCCTCAGCAGAGGCCCTGGGAGGGCATGGCTTGGAAGAGGGACCCACTCGGAAATCCCAGAAACCATATGCCAATAACAAGGATTTGTGGTCAGCGGCAGAGACAACCTGTGGTGAGACTGAAATGAAGATTTAGACTCTTGCAACAGTCTTAAATCTCCAGGAACACCTGGGAGGTTTGATGATTAAAGCTGCCCTCCCTCCCTAACCACTCAGACACACGCCCCATTTTCAGGGCGGACAGCACCAACAACACACCCAAACTTGGTGCACAAATTGGACCCCACAAGTATCAGACCCCCACACACCACAAACACAAATTTGGGGAGAACTGACTTGAGTGGAATAGGTGACTTGTGAATGCCATCTGCTGGTTAGTTAGAGAAAGTGTATGCCACAAGCTGTAGATCTGACAAATTAGGGATTAGTGTTTGAATAATCCTACATATCCTAAAAGAACCCTATCAAGTAAAGCAAATGCCAAGAGGCAAAAAACAACAGAAAAATTAAAAGCATATGATAAAACCAGAGGATATGAATAACTCAAACCCAAACACCCAAATCAAAACCTCAGAGGAGACACAGTACTTGGAGCCATTAATCAAAGAACTAACGACCAACAATGAGACCATGGCACAGGATATAAAGGACATGAAGAAGTGCATGGCACAGTATATGAAGGACATGAAAAAGACCCTAGAAGAGTACAAAGAAGAAAATGCAAGAGTAAATAAAAATTAGATGATCTTATGGAAATAAAAGAAACTTTTGACCAAACTAAAAAGATTCCAGATACTCATAGTACAAGACTAGAGGCAGCTGAAAACGAATCAGTGACCTCGAGGGCCACAAAATGGAAAATGAAAGAACAAAAGAAAGAGTGGGAAAAAAATTGAAAAAATCAAAACGGAACTCAGGGATACTATAGCAGGCATAAAGGAAGGCAAAGTGACCTGTCTAGATGGCTGGATAAACTCAGAGATCTCAGAAAATTCAGAAATCTTGATGACAATGAGGGACAAGGTTGAGTGATTTGTGGAACAAAATTGATTGGTGTTATTAAGTGGCGAGTTGGAAGGAATATAAACATCTTGCAATATTAGGCAGAGACCATAGATAAAGCTGTATATTTGTCTTCTTTACAGGTTAGAGGCCACAGAATTGAAGTAGGAGTCCCAGCATGGGAGGTAACTTCCACAACAGCTCAGGGCTGCCTCACTTCACCCTGACAGGGCTACCCGGGCTGGAGACCTCCCGACACTGGGTGTTTCTGCTCCTTGGTGCCCTCTACATGGTCTCCACTGTGGGCAATGGCCTTATCCTTTTCATTATCAAGGAGGAGCAGAGCTTGCATCAGCCTATGTACTACTTCCTGTCCCTACTCTCAATCAATGACCTGGGTGTATCCTTCTCCACACTGCCCACGGTGCTGGCCACATATTGCTTCCACCTAAGGGAAATCAGCTTTGACTCTTGCATGGCTCAGATGTTCTTTATCCACCTCTTCTCCTTCATGGAGTCTGGGATCCTGCTGTCCATGAGCTTTGACCGCTATGTGGCCATCTGTAACCCTCTGCGCTATGCCACAGTGCTCACCAATGTCCACATGTTGTGCATGGGCTTGTCTGTTTTCATCTGCAGTTTCTGCATGGTTTTCCCACTTCCTTTCCTTCTGAAGAGGCTGCCCTTCTGCAAGACAAATATACTCTCCCACGCCTACTGCAGGAGACATGCTGAAGGGTCAAATTTCAGGAGTGTTTATTGTTACTCCACAAATTTAAGCTTTCAATACTTTTGACAAAAAAAATTAACAAGGCTTTTTAAACTTCCTTTTGGTAACTGACTTACTGTTTGAATTCTTGCCAACAGGTGTATGGTGACAGTCTGGCAATAATTAAGACTGAAGCTAATCTGTTTCTCCTATGTTAACCGGGCCATAATTTAGAAAAAAAAAATGCTTTATTTTCTTGTTCCCTTCTTTGGTTAAAAATTCATATATATCTCCTAATAATTAGTCCCTCATTTTTCAGCAACATGTTGTTATTTTCTCTGTTTAAAATGAATCACCACGAAGGAAATTTGTTTGTGACATGCCCGCATGCCTGAAAAATCATTCATTAAAAATATTCATTGGACAGATATCATGGGCAGCCACTGGTTTAGCTTTGGGTTTTCAACTCTGTGAAGCATTTCCACTTGCTCCCCATACTCCCAACAAGAGTAAAGCATATTTTATTACTTTTAATGCTTTGATGTGTTTTGTATGGAATTTTATCATCCACTAGAGATCATCACTCTGCACTTTTCTGTTTACCTGTATATAGTGCTTATGTTTAGCTCTCCATTTAAACAGTAAGCTTCCTAAAACAATGGATTGTGTGTTAACATTAGAAAGAATGAGAACTTTGTAGCAGGTAGGTCATGGCCTTGGAAAAATCCCAACTTTTCTCAGCTACAATTTATTCATTTGTTAAGTTGGTACAAAAATAAACAGGTTACTGTTTTTTATAAGGTTTATAGATAATGCATGTGAGGCAGTTGGTACATTGCTTGTCATTTAATAGTCACTCAACAAAGGAAAATTATTATTTTAGAGTAACCAAATATTTATTGTTAGCGTTTAAGCATTGGGCGAATTTTAGATTTCAATAAATATATGTAGTTTGAATAATAAAAGAATAAGAATGTATTATCAGTATTTATAAATGATATAACTTGTGGGTTAAGAAAACACAAAGGCTTCAATGGAAATATTCCTAAAAATTGAGAAAATTACTCAAATATAATATAATAATACAAAAATAATCACTTCCAAAATCTTGCAGGTACTTTAGTTAATAAACTATTGAATTCCCAAATTATCCAACAGTTTTCACCTCAGAAATATTTTAATGAGAAAATGTGTGGCAGAAAACTTTAAAATAATATTGACAGCTTTAAAAATATACTGGAATGAATGGGCACAAATGCATGTGACTAAATGAAAGATTAAACAACATTTTAAAGGTGTCAGTTCTTCCAACAATTTACCTTAATTCAGGATATTTTTGAGAACCTGATAAAATGCTTTTAAAGTAAATTTAGGATTCTTATACAAGTGAGATTGCCCTCCTTTGTTAACTCTAAAAAGGTGAGAAACTGGAGACAGGGATATAGTAGACTCCCCAAATGTTAAAACATTAAGAAAAACAAAAATGTTCTACTGATTAAAATAGAAGAAATGGCTGCAACAAAACAAGAGATTCATAGCATAGAAAAATGCATAAACCAATGTTAAAGAGCATTTTCAAATAAAACACATTATCAGATAGTAAGTATATCATGATACCTTTATTTTTTAGTAAAAACACTAACAGAATGTTTTTAAACATTTGTACATTTGCATAGAAAAAGTGTATGAAAGGAATCACAGAAGTTTCATTAGTAGTTGTCTCTGTTTAGTGACGTTTGGGAAGACTTACTGTTTATATAGTGTTATAATGAAATGGGCTGGGAAGAGAGAGAGAGGGAGAGAGAAATGCAGGCAACTGAGAACAATCTGCGAGCTCCCGGGGGGGGCGCCTCCCAGGGGAGTGGAGCTCTGTGGGCGCCTCACTGGTTCTTTCCGAGTGCTCCTTTCCCCCATCCTCAGGAGAAGTTCCTCCTTTTCCTAGAGGAGCTGTTCCCTTCCACATGGAGCTCTGGGCTGTGGAGGGCCCACAGTCACCACCCACGGGAACCTAATTCAGGGCCCAAAGGGACTCACCACTCTGGTTCTCAGGAAAATTCAGTGAAGAGTGAGAACACATCAAGCTTTCACTCCCCACATCCCATCTCACCAGAAGCCTGTGGTGTCCTGTAGTCAGTGGATAATATCAAATACTTAGTCTAAAACAAAATAACAAAGTAGTTTATCTTTGGAATACTCATGTCAGCACTAATCACCCCTGATCTCTTCTCCTTTCATCTGGGTTACCTAGACCAAGTCATTTAAATCCTCTGATGCTCAGTTTTACCAGCTGCCAAGTAATCCTAATGATAACATTTCTTGATGGCTTATTGTGAGGTATGCAATGTTCAAAGGTTTTTTGCTTTTTTTTTTCATTATTTTAAAAGATTCATTATTTTCATCTTAGGATGTAGGTAAAATTAATATTCTTGTTTTACAATTGAGGATAGTGAGGCTGACAAAGTAGATTGAGCAACTTGTCCAGGATCACAGAACTAGAACGTGGAGAAGTAGGAGGTGAACCCAGGTAGTCTGACTCCCAGGCTCAAGTTGCGTGTGATTTTCAGCTGGTAACACCACTTTGAAAACTGTAATTCTGGTTCTTTCCCTTAATGTCTTCTACAGCTAAGTACATTTCACACTCATGGGACAAATTTGAACTGGTGGTCTGCAACACCAAATTCCAGAGGAGCCTCATTCATTCGTTCAATGAGTATTTATTGAGCACCATTATGTGCCAAGCCCCACGTTCAGGGCTGAGGGAATCCACGGAGAACAGGCAGAAAGATGCTAACCCTTTGAGCTCACTATTGTGTATGACACAGTGTTAATAGTACCTAGTTCTGCTGACATGTTTTGTGACTTTGGAAATCTTATTTAACTATTTATTGATGCACCTCAGCACTTCCCTCAGTGTAGTTCTGTCTCTCACGGACGAACTACAGTAACCAAGACCATGACATAGATGTGTGATGCTAATAATTTACAATGAGAAATAGAATGATTACATGGGCAAAAATCTTCTTGTGGACTTGACTAGCACATTGTCCTTAGTGGGAGACACACTGTAATTATATTTCTGGGTGAAAAAGACATATATGATTCAAAAATTTCAAGCCTCAGGGTCTAATGGGGCAGTAGCCAACTCCAAAAAAACAATGCATTAACACGTGAGCCCCTGGTGCTTTCGTACCTGTCTTGTCTTTTCTTGAAGCTGTCTTTCAAGTTGTTTTTTCCTTACTTTCACTCCTCTTCCAACTGGTGATTTTATGTTTGTATGTGTGTGTGTGTGTGTTTGTTTGTGTGTGTTTGTAGTATATTTGTTTATAATTATAGGTTTTTCTTCCTGTATTGGCATTTTGGCTCTTCAAATAATTTTATGATTTTGGCAAGTTTCATAAACTCTTGGAATCTGCAATATTACATCTGAAAGAATAGATTAAAAACCTGATAGACTTTTGTGATTACAAAATGATGCCTATAAAGATCCTAGTAAATTTTTGGCATGCAGTGAGGGCTCAATAAATAGTAACTATTTTTCTTATCCTATATTTTCCATCAGGTTAAATAAGTCAAATCTTAAGTATCTGGGAATCACTGAAAAATAAAAGTGTCATTTTATTTCTCTGCTGATCTCTTGTGACTGATTTCTTGATAAGAATACAGACCTATTTTTCTTGTTTCCAAGTAATTTGAGACACTTTCCCTTGCATCCCTTTCTCAATTCCCATGCACACATTTATATACATTCAAACACACACACTCAGTGCACACATACAGATGCTACAAGCTGGCCTTAATAAAGGCCTTTAGTGGCATTAATTCCTGCACAGATTTTGCACGCCTCTACATAAATTTAAAAACAACAAAAAACTTAAACTCTAAAATAGAGGTAAGGAAGTCCAGTAAAGTTTTACTTTTCCCATGAGGGTCACTTCGTATTAATATACATTATGATATATATCTATAATATAATATCTCAATATATTTAAACAAATTATTTTGAGTATTCTCTATTGCTGAAAATGTCTATGCTTAGTCTGTTACTGCATAATTCAGTACTGCTTTTTGACATAGAATTTATTTAACAGGTTTTCTATGAAGATTAAATGACCTAACCTATGTCAAAGAACCCCTTATTATCCCAAACACTTAGTACATATGCACTCTTTCTCTCTCTTTCTGTTTCTTTCTCTCTCTCTCTCTCTCTATATATATATATATGTAAAGATTATTTATTATTTATTTACTTATCCTCCTCTTCAATCCCCAAGCCTGGAGATAAGAGGGAACAGAGAGTAGGGAAAGACTTGGGACTGGATTGGGATAATTTTGTTCAAGTTCTGATTCTGTGAATAATTTCTGTGTATATCAGTAAGCCTTTTCCCCTTAGAGACTCCATTTCTCTATCACTAAAGTTTGGGTGTGATACTAGATGAACCAAAATCTCTTCTAGTCTTAAGACCATTGAATTTGTGACTTAGGGGTCAGCCTGCCCTCTGAGTCCCCAAAGCCAAGTGACTATCCCACCTCTGTTCAAGTTCTCCTCTGCAGATGATAAACTTGGCAAGTCACTATAATAGCTCTTGTTTCATAAGCACTTATCAGGTTATATGTTTCACAGTTACCCCAATCAATTGGCATTTGTTCTCCAGTTTTAAAAATGAATAATTTGAAACTCAAACAAATTGGATAATTTTCTAGGGGCCACTCACTTAAATATGGAAGAAGCTGGTTGGACCCAGTTTGTCAGTGAGTGAGGAGTTGCCCTGGGAGCAGGACTTTCAGTGTTAAAACCAGCACAGCCCCTGCAAACCAGGGTGTTTACTCCCTAAAAACTTAGGCTCTGAATAGTTATGCTGTTTTGCCTCTTGGAATCTGTCTGGGATATGTCATGTTTAATTGAAAGATCCCTGCTCTGGGAATCAGTGGGAATCAGTGGGAATCAGTGGGTCTGGGAATCCAACCAAGCTCTGTTTACTTACTTTGAATTCTTTCTGGGACTCAGCTCCTTCCCTATAAAATCATCACTCCAGGCCTACCCGGTTCTAACTCTTAATTTCTATGAAACCCAGGAGTGGGGGAAATGCCAGTGCTCAGTGGAGTTATCCACTCAAGCTCCTTGTGTTCCCTATTGCCCCAGCCACCGCTCTGAGCCTCTGGAATTACCAGGCTCCAGAGACCCCTCAGTGGCAGCTTTATAGATATCAGGGCAGGGAGAGGGTGGAGGTTGGCCGTGAGACTGTGTGCAGAGTGTGTGGAATCATCGGTATTCTCCCCTCAGAGGACACTGCACCTACCTCTCTCATCCCATCCATGAAAGCTGTCCAGGGGAGGTAAGTTGGGATTCTAGGTTTTCCCTTACACAGGCCCCTAGGAACCTCATTCATAGCTTCAAAGTGTGAAAGTGGAGAGGCTATCTCTGATCCAATGTTACACATTTTTCCTGTACCCCACCTCTGCCCTCATTACCACACTCCCCATTTATATCCCCTGTTGCCTGAAATCCCACTTTTTGGTCTCATTCCCACAGCTTTTCTCTATGATTCCTGGGATGTATAGACTTGGCTCACAGGGACATCTTCTGAAGCTTTTGTTTGGTAAGAAAGCTTCAACGTGAATGACTCACATCCAATATTCTCATTGGGTGGTGGATAAAAGGTCTAGATAAAGAAGAGAGCCTTTGGTTGGGGACCTGAAAGTGAGAGGACAGTATGGAAAGGGACCAGGGACCTTCAGTCCCTAAATGTCTCTATTCTTCATCACTTTCTTGATTGCCATTTATTCAGCACACATTTTGCACTAGGGACGTGAGCATGTACTTAAATGTTTTACTTTGAATTGTTTTTCCTATATTGAAGATGTGAAAATGAGGTATGAAGAAATTAAAGTTACAGCAGGCATATGGCAAAGCTGAGATAAAACACTATTGGTGATGTTAGCAAAGTTATTTACTTATCTGAATTCATGTTTCTTAAAAATTGAACCTCCTGATACCTGCTTCCTAGGATAGTTGATTAATGTATTTAATCAATATTTGACTAGAACTGGAACCAGTGATCTATGACTCCTAATTGGGGGTTCTATGTCCAGTCCCTTTGCTTGGCATTGAGGATAAAATGATCAGAGAAAAAGACAATTATTGGAGGGTATAATTTATTGGGAAGAAATTAATTAATTAAGTCATCAAATAGATATATGATGATGTATTATAACTCTAAAATGTGATAAGAACCATGAAGAAATTGAGATGATCTTTAGAGTCACTAATTCCTGAATAGTTTTGGTCTTCTCTATATAAATTTAAGAACAATAAAAATTAAACTCTAATTTATTTGCATGTTAGAGAGCGTACAAGAACAAAAATATCATGAACACAGAAATAAAGAATAATTGTAATTATTCTGATTCTGCTGTATATCATGGTAAGAATGCTTGCATTCTTATTTGAATCCTTATTTCAAAGGCTAAGGGAAGCTATTAGAGGGCTTTCAGCAGGAGCATATCATTTGAGCTATAACAAATACTTTGACTACTTTCTGGAGAATGGATTAGAAGTGACACTGAACTGGGAAACCAGTAAGGAAGCCTCAGCAGACATCCTGGCTAAACATGCTGAGGGATGGATTACAATTGGAAGTGAGGTAGAGAGAAGAAGAAAGCATTATTATAAATAGATCTGGGAGTGAGAGCAAGTGAGAGAATGTGGGAGGGTCAGAGATGCCATGGATGCCTCCTAGGTTTTTGAGGCTTGAGCACCTGAATAGATGGTAATGGAGTTTAATAAGATTATTTATATTGTCAATTGAGAGATTGGCAAAGAGCTCAAATATCTATATGTTATGTTTGAGATGCTAATGAGCTATTAAATTTAATAGTCAAGTAGGGAGTTTAATTCTTAAATCTATAGCTAGAAGAAAAGTCTGAGTTACAGACATAAATTTTGGAATACTTGATGTTGAGAAGACAAACATGGAGGACATTATGAGTAGAAAATAATTATGAGAATACTACTTGTGAAAGGGAGTAGAGAAATATGGGATAACTAGAAGGACAATGTGGAGACAATAAAAAGTTTTTGTTTGTTTGTTGTTCCTATGATAGCAGCTCCTGAAATTGATTCTCAGCAAGGGGAATGGTCAGTGGGGAGTGGGACATATTTGAATGCTTATAGGAGAGTGATTTAAACCCCTGGTTCTAAAACTTGTCTGTACTTTGGAATAACCTGGGAAGTTTAAAAAAAAAAAAATAAATCTGATTCCTGAGTTCCATACCCAGAGATGCTGATTTGACTGCTATGGGTGTGGCCTGGGGAAAGGGATTTTTAAAAGTTCCTCAAGTGACTCTAACACAGAGTAGAGTTTTGGTAATACTAGATCTAAACAGAGAAAAATCATGTGTAAATGCAGGGGTGGGGGGATGGGCAAGAACAACCAGAAGTGGAGCAGTGTGGAATTTGGGCCCTTGCTGAATAAGTGAGGAGCTGAAGCACTAACAAGAGGATGAGCAGCTGGAGTGAAGCCTGAATGTTTGCATGGGAAGAAAGGCAGTTCAGAATACAGACAGAAAGGGGCTTCTCTTTCACAACAGTGAATACATCAGTGGGAGGATGGTATTAAGGGAAAACATCACAGAGGGTTATTTGTAGCTTGATTCTTGAAGAATGTGGTGGCTAAGAAGTAGTAGAGAGAAATGGCAGCATCATTTTCCATCACTGGAGAAAAATTCAAACCTAGATAAAGAGTACAGAGATAAAAATAAGGAATAATGTCCAAAAAGAGTTGAAGGATTTCTGTGGGGAAGAGCTGGAGCCCATGATATGTGGGTACAATCAGACCACAGAAGGGCCTCTGTGTACCCAGTGATCCCTGACCTGCCCCTTCCCAACTTTTCCATAATTGTGGTGGAATCTAAGCATCATTGCCTCTCCCATCCTGAGGATATGACCTCTCTCCTGGTCTTTATGTCTTCCACTCTCTGATCTTCCTGCACTCTGATTCTTATTTTTGCAAAAACTACTCAGGAACTTTGCATGGGAAACTTCAAGCTTAATACTTCAAGCACCAACAGCTTTACACTAACAGGCTTTCCAGAGAGGGAGGGCCTGGAGCACTGGCTGGCTGCTGTCCTCATGATGCTTTATGCTATTTCCATCTTGGGCAGCACCCTAATTCTCTTCATTGTAAAGGAGGAGCAGAGCCTGCACCAGCCAATGTACTACTTCCTATCCCTGTTGTCTATAAATGACCTCAGTGTGTCCTTTTCTACATTACCCACTGTACTGGCTGCCCTGTGCTTTCATGCTCCAGAAACTGCCTTTGATGCCTGCCTGGCCCAGATGTTCTTCATTCACTTTCTCTCCTGGAGGGAATCTGGGATCCTGCTGGCCATGAGCTTTCACCACTACGTGGCCATCTGTAACCCCTTGCGCTATGCCACAGTGCTCATGACTGCCTGTGTGGCTCCCATGGGCATATCCATCATCATCCGCAGCTTCTGCATGTTTTTTCCACTGCCTTTCCTCCTGAAGAAACTGCCTTTCTGTAAGGCCAATGTCCTGACCCATTCCTACTGCCTGCACCCAGACCTGATCCACCTGTCCTGTGGGTATACCACTGTCAACAGCATGTATGGCCTGTTCATTGTTATCTCTGCCTTTGGTGCAGACTCAGTGCTCATCCTCCTTTCCTATGTGCTCATACTGCACTCTGTGCTGACCATTGCGTCCCAGGAGGAGAGGTTCAAGACACTCAACATGTGTGTGTCACACATCTGCGCTGTGCTCATCTTCTATGTACCCATGGTTAGTGTGTCCATGGTCCATTGATTTTGGAAGCATGCTCCTGAGTATGTGCACAAGTTCATGTCCCTGGTCTATCTTTTTGTGCCTCCAATGGTCAATCCTATTATCTGTTCCATCAAGACTAAGGAGATTCACAGGAAGATGCAAAAGATGTTATTTGGAAAGATTTGAGGGGGAGAGATCTTATGGAAAGCCAGGTACCCTAGCATTTTGTAGTTATTCCTATTTTTTTTTGGTGCACCAGGCTAGTCCTTTGAAAGTTTCCAGTCTTCTCCTGAACATGGACTTACAACTGGGTACTTGCCTTTGGTTATATGCCATAGCCTGTCTAAAATGCATAACTCAAAACATTAGGCTGCTCTGCATTATAATCAAATATGTCACAGGTTACTGCAAATGTTTCTCAGACTCAAGAAGGAGAAGTGTCTTCAATTAGGCCCTTTTTTTTTGGTCTTAAAATACTACTAACATCTATACTTTCAAGTAAATCTTCTGATTAAAAAACAGAAACTAACATATCCGTACAGACTGAGTTATAATCAGGGATTATGCCACTTGAGATCAAAGGTATCACCCCACAATTTTTAAAAAGAGTAACTGTTTTGGATATCTTTAAACTTTAGAAAGTGAAGATGCAAAATATTTGTGACCAACAGATACTGAAATAAGTCAATGATAAGCAATATTAACCGTAAACACCTGAAATTCAAAAGCTTAAAACCAGGAGGAATCTGTGGAAAAATCATGTGCTGTTATCCCTAGGACATGACTGGTAGGCGGAGGGGCTGAGTTCTTCTAGGGAGCCAGAAAACACTCTAAATGGAAAACTAACAATGCCGGTGATGGATGGTGGGGAGAGGATGCTTCAGTGGCAGTGATCGCCTGATCTCACAGGCTTCAGGAATAGAGACCTTCAGTTCCTCTAGTGAGCAGCCCAGAGACTCCATCACATGTCAGGGCAGAGGAGGGGAGCTGAAGGACATTGGCAAATTCACAGAGCATCATCCCTGGGGGGGTAACAGCTCTGAAGAGAGGAGAATCTTCTGCAAATTCATGCACAGCACACACAGCACAGTCCACTCAGGCAGGCGGGCACTTGGCAGAGGAAAACACAATGATGCAGGGATATTCACTGGGCTGTGGACAGGCCATGGCACAACTCAACCCTGACAGATGATGGCAGAAAGCAGACATGTGGGCACAGAATGAAGCCCAAAGTTATTTTTTTTAAAAGACATCCCTTTCTATATTTTTCCTCATAGGATCATGAGATGCATTTTGTTCAGACTGTAAAATAAGTGGTCTAAGTAGTGTACTTACATCTAAGTAAATGATATATAAACATGTTTATAATATTTGTGTATGGGTTGAATACTGAGATGGTTCTTTAATAAATTATTTTGGGAATAAATCTATATCTGTTTCAAAACAGGGACCAATTGTCCAATTTACTCCTTAATTGTATCTTATCACTCTTTTGCTTTTTTCTCATAACAATAAACATGTTTTACCACATTTGTAAAATGTTCTTGTAGATAGTTGGACTCTAAATTATGGATGTTATTTCCTGTTGAAAGTAACCATCAACCTCAAAACTTTGCTGAATAGTTCACATGTGAAATATTTCCAATCTAGTATATATAATTCACTTATGTAAAGGTTTGAATATATCTGTTTAGCAGGAATTTCTTTGTTTGAATTTTAGATTATTTTATCTGCCTCTTTGTATTAGTCAAAGGCTTGTTTATTAAACTACTGACAGATTTTTGTGTTAAAGATGACTCAGAAGATTTTGTTTTTACACGATCATGTCAGGTGTACAAAAGGCCACTTGGAAATATATCAAGTTGAAACCTTTTACAAATTTACAAAAAAATGTGTCTCTGTGGGAAGCACTGGGCTTAGGTGTTAGGACTAATAATTAGGGTTTACTGTGAGCCATGAGTGAGCTGATATGTTTCTTATAAGAAAATAAACAAAAAGCAGAGATCACAGGAAAACAAGTTGGCCACCAAAACTACATCCACCACCCTCTCCTGCAAAACTTCAACAAATTTTTAGACCTTGGAGAGAATAAGGAACAGAGACAAAACTTCTTTGCTTGGAGAAATAAAAGCTGAAGGACACTTTAGGGAGAAGCTATTCTAAGTGACATGAAGGCAGATCAAGGTACGTGATCAAGGGAGAGTAATTTTTGCATTTCTGTTATGTGAACTCTGTTTGTCATCCTGAGCCTTTAATAAAACCTACCACATACCAATGCTTTGGTTGAGTTAAGTTTTGTCTGGAGATTATATTTCCCATTAGAAGAGTGTTGCTTATGCATATTTCAGTGAAATATCAAAAGTCAAGATGCTATCAACTCACCTCTGAGTTGTCCATTTACAAAACAAACTAAATAAATCAAGAATCACTCACTGGATAATTGATTTCCTCTCTTTATCTTCTTAAGTATATTTGATGAACAAGTTTTACACATATAATGGGAGAAAATAAGAAGGGAAAAACATTTATTATAAATATGAACACCAGCCACAAAAACAACCCCATCACTAACATGACAACTCTATGGAACCAAATCTTGCTTTCTGACATTCAAGCCAAGTCACTGCTTGCTTAGCAGTCCTCCTGCTTTCCTGCAGAGTGGACTTGCTTGGCAGTGACCCTTGATTAATTGTTTGAGTTTGAGAGATAGTTTACAATGTAACTGCTGACTTCACAAGGTGTATGTTGTCTCTGTGAAACCTGAGAGCATTTAGGAACACACATTCCACTCAGATGGCTGGATGGTGACAGATTGCCTGTACCAAATGCCCAAGAACCAACAAACAGATCTGTTTTGATCCGAGAATAATATACAACAATGGGCCCTGAGAGCACAGTAACATCAGCAGAGTTAGAAAATATGCCCAGTTGATCGTGGAGTATTGAAGTCTCCTGATGAGGAAATGCCCTTGCTAAGGACTCTATGTTCCTGCTTCCAATTATTGTTCCCTAAAACTATGTCTGGGTGAGGAGTATTTCTCATCCTATAGAATCATTACTGCACCAGAAAGCAGTCTTGTCCAAGGGGAGCTGATCAGGTCTGGAGATCACCTCACTGAGTAAGGCTGGCTCTTCGAGGTATTCAGAAGGTGAGGCTGACATTGCCCCCTTGTGCCGAGTTCTCATTTTGAAGGTTTTCCCACTCCCCTGTTTCATGCAGAAATACATTCCACAAAATCCATGCAATAGGATTTAAAAAAAAATCTTATATTCTAGTTATATACTCTTCTATGAGTCTTATCTGTGAGGTACAGAGATCAATAATTCATATGCTACCCTAATTCGTCTTCCTAACTTCTTCTCTGTCTCTCCTTACCAACCACCCAGCATTGGCTGTGGAGAATGATATACACACTCATTACAAGACAAGACAAGACAAAAACACGACCTTTATTACTCAGGTTTTTAACATACATCTCAAAATAGTCCCCTACAACCTTTGTTGAGCCATGTTCAGTATTTCATTTTCCCAGGATGGAGGGAGAATTAAGGGGCCTAAAACAGAAAAAGTACAAGAGTTTCTTCTCTCCTTTTTGCTAGGTCAAATTCCAGATATTTTACCATTTCCATAGGGAAAGATAGTGAATTCAAAGAAAAGTATGTCATATAAAAAGAGGCAAAAGAGTATTTCCACTGAAGTTCAAAAAACAAAAACAAAAACAAAAATAAAAACAGTTTAGCTGAGTCCTTTTCAGGATAGTTGCTGTAAGAATGTATCTAGGCTTTTCTGAGGGCACTTGCCTCATGAGAGGAGAAGAAACCTAAAAATGCCTTTTCCCTCAGCCAGTGCAAACCAGCCTCTCTTTTAATTAATGATGGGGAAAGAAATAGGAGAGGAGCATAGGCGTAAATTCCTCTGCTCCCAGTTCTTTCTCCTGATTTGCCACTTGGCTTCAAAGTCAGGCCTGTGCTCAGAAGGATGTTTCTCTCTTTCCCTGGGGTGAGAATCAGTGAAGGGTTTTCCTCACATTCATATAGCAGCTTCCCTAAGTCCTGCCTTTGCATCTACGTTATGTGTTGAAAATAAGCACTCAAGGCATTATGAATTATTATCACAATAATTATAATAATTTTTGATATTGCAATAAAGAGCTTCTTATATGAATCAGGAAATTCATTTCAAAAATGACTAAAGGCCATATTTTATTCTAGACCACTAAACACTCTATTTTTCATTTGAAGTCATGTTGAATTATGATATTCATCCAAACCCCTAAAGTAATTTACTTAGGGGAAAAGTAGAACATACATTGTGATTCTTTTATTGTACTTTTGAACATTTTTGGAAACCTGGATCTCAGATACTTAAATTACCTACAGTCAGAAATAGCTTCCTTTCTCTGGCCTCTGACACTTCTTGGTGTTTCACTAGAGCTATATACAGGTATGAGAGAAAATCTCCAGATCAATGTGTGCTCTGTTGCTCTGAGATCTCAGGCCCAGTTTCATTGGTGAGCTACCTCAGATTTCATAGGACATCTTCTTTATTTTAGTCTAGAAGCAAGCTTAAATTTAGACTAGAAGCATGAAAATTAAGCCAAAGAGTTACATGTTGTATCCTACCTGATATTACGGAAAAAATATGCAAGGAAAATCAGTCTAAGGCAAGATTTGAAAGAATTATTTTTTCTAGGATCTAAATCAAAAATATTCAAATCTGCCTATCCTAGACCTTTCTGGAGCTGGAAAACATACAAGGACATAATTTCTGATGTGATTTTGCTTGCCATTTTGGGAAAGAAGATTAAAAACTCAAGAGGAGAAAGAAAACTCATGCCCTTAGCTCAATGGCCAAACAAATAAAAGAAAAAAAATGGAAAAAGAAAAAGAATCCATGGCTTAGATACTTAACATTGCTTTCTTTTGGGGGAGGATATGTGGTAGATAGAGGGGAAAGAGGAATCTGGAATTTATTCTATATGTCAATTTCTACCCATTTTTCTGGGTCACATTTTTTCATACATTTTATGATGAACTTGCAGAAGGCATCAAATTTCACTTTGTGAAGTTAAAAGGAATCATGATTGATGATGACAAAAGTGGTGAAAGAAAGGATAGCAAAGGCAATGTCACTATGATGTCAATTAGGCAGAGATCAAATCCCATCTGGACCACATATCATCTGTTTGACCCTGTACACTTTACTTAATTCTCTGTGCCTCATAGTGTTGTTATGAAGATTAAATGAATTAACACATATAAATGATTTAGAATGGAACATGACACATTTAGGAATTCAATGCATTAATTATCAATTAATTGGTGATATTCAGTATTGCAGAAAATGATTCCCAGCTCAGATCAAACTTTCTTGGTAAATCCTTGTCTAATCACTCAATTGCCTCCAATATTTATACCTCTATGAATGCCATTGGTGTTTACTGAACATACCACTCATTTTGACTCATTTTCCCTTAAAAGTTTTGTAGCTCCATTTCCTGCCCTTTTACTTTTTGTCCTGTACACATAAGTCCATCTTATACTTGATGACCATGATGATGATGATTATGATGATTCAAAGCCAAATGTGAAAGTCACATCTTGATGCGGTGAAACATACGGACAATGGCACGGCGGATCTCCTTTGTCTTGGCACTATAAATGATAGGGTTGAGAACAGGGGGCATGAAGAGGTAAATATTGGACATGAGGACATGTATATAGCGTGGGGCATGCTTACCAAAGCGGTGCACTGTGGAGACCCCAATCATTGGCACATAGAATATAAGAACACCTAGGATGTGTGACACACATGTGTTGAGAGTTTTGAGACGTTCTTGACGGGAAGCAATGGCCATGACAGAGTGCAGAATAAGCACATAGGAGAGGAAGATAAAAAACAGGTCCATGCCGTAGGTAGATACAAGAACGAAGAACCCATAGATGCTGTTGATGGTGATGTCGGCACAGGCCAGTTTCATCATGTCTGGGTGCAGGCAATAGGAGTGGGAAAGAACATTGGATCTGCAAATAGGCAACCTCTTGAAAAGGAAGGGAAGAGGGAAGAGGGTAATAAAGCTCCGGGTGGCCACAGCTAAGCCCATCCCAGCAATGAATCTATTGGTGAGCATAGTAGCATAGTGCAAGGGGTTACAAATGGCCACATAGCGGTCAAAGCTCATGGCCAGCAGAATACCTGACTCCATCATGGAAAAGGAGTGGATGAGAAACATCTGGATTAGGCAGGCATCAAAAGCAATGTGGCGGGCATTGAGACAGAAGGTTCTGAGGACAGTGGGCAGTGTGGTCATGGACATGGCCACGTCACTTAAGGACAGCATGGATAGGAAGTAGTACATGGGCTCATGGAGGCTGGGCTCCAGTCGCACAGCCTGCAGGATCACTGTGTTGCCTGTAAGTGCCACAGCATACATCACACAGAGGGGCCCTGCCAGCCAGGAGTGAGAGTTTTCCAGGCCAGGGACACCAGTCAGGAGGAAGGAAGCAGGGTGAGTGACATTGATGAACCCCATGGCAGGAGGAAGCCAAGGCATTTTTCAGAATTCTGAGAGTTGCACTTACTGGAGGACAGAAACCAGGGAATAAGCTACACAGCAGATGATGTCTACAAAGTTGGAAATGGATGCATTCATGAACTCACTGATTTTGGAAAAATGCAGGCAATCTTCTTCACATTTTTCTGATCATCAGGCCACAGGCTGGCCTTATATTTCCTTCTGATTTATGGAAGAAGGAAAATATTTCCAAATCATTAAAAATAACAATTAAAATTACCAGTAGATGTTTAAATTCCATTATCTACAATTTTCATGCATTTTAGATTTATCTTCAATAGAGCTATGCTAAACTACAATTCATAGCTAGTTATCAGAGAAGGACACCAGGAATTTGAGTTATCAATAGCTCTTAGAAGTATTTAAATATTTCTTTCAAAATGTTGTTGAATTCAGATGTGTTATCAATTAATGCAACAATTCCCCAGAGCTAGTTTGAATTAGGCATGTGTATGGTTAGGGAAGGGAAAGGATTGTGGGAGTGGGATGAGGACGTAATCTACTGCCTCTGGACATCAACATTTCATTGGCAGAGTTGTTGCAAAACAGGAGCAAAAAATCATATGGTTGTACAAAGGCACAAAACTGTTTCTTTTTTTGGAAAAATTGCTAATTCTTTCCCAAATATTCTATATGCATACTAACATTCAGTTGGCAGAGGGCATTGCTCTAAATATAAACTTTCACATCTTCACTTAATCATATATACTCTCAAAATACTCATTATCTGCATAGACACATTCAAGCACTTTCACCACAGCCTTATACTGGATCCCTTCATGCACATAAAATACTTGCCTGCTTTCTCTTTCTCTCTTACAATCTTACCTTCGTATGCAAATACATCCACATATTCTCTCTTGAACTTACACTCTTTGCCATGCACATGTCCTGCCATGCTCATATTCTCAGTCCACATTGACGTATCTACAGCATTTATATATGCTTACCCATTCATTTGTACACATGGATTTGTCAAGTCACACAGCACTCCTGCTCGCCTGCTCATAGACTTCTGCCTGTCCACTGACATTAACCCACTCACCCACCTTGGCCCTCACGCACTGCATTTGCTCACAGCCTTTCTCATGATGGCACTCACACGTTACTTACTCAATTTTTAGAAGCTATCCCACAGCCAGTTCTCTGTGAGAATATAGTAACAGACAAGAAATGTTTAGCTACTCATGGTTCATCTAAAGATCACAGTTAGTTTCCCTCCCCCTACTCTTTTAATATCCTTGTACATATTTTACTATCTCAGAGTTTGTAAGATAAGAGCAAAGTTAGAGCATGTGTGTCTCAGCTGTGGAATAGGTTGTAACCACTTTGCTCCTGGATTTCTGAACCTTTCCTTTGTCCTGAGCTCTATTTCACTTCCTGAATTTGTAGCAATGGTAACGAATTATAGAAACATTCATCTTGCGAGCTTGATATCCAGTGAGATAGGTCTGACAAGTGAGCAATTTAGAAGTAAAATGAATTACCCAGGGTTAAATCATCAGCTAGTGACAGCGTCAGAACAAAAACCTGCTCTGCTCACCTACTAAGATGCTGCTAAAGATACCTGTCCCCCCACAGCCCTGCAACACACACACACACACACACACACACACACACACACACACACACACACACTCATACCCAGTCTCTCCACTTTACCTCATCCCACCCCTCCCTCAATTTTACCTTTTCTTGGAGCAGGCTGCAGGAGAGGCAACTTGTCCACCTCTGTGGGATTTCAGAACTCACCAGAACACAGACAAACACCAACAAAACAACATGTCCTTCTCTCTATCTGCTAAAGTGAATTCATGCTTGGGTGCTTTTATATCTCACTCTAAGCCCTAGGGAAAAGAGGAGTGATACTGAATTTGTGTCTGAAAATTCTTCGGGGAGGTTTTAGTCTTTTGAAGTCATTAATGACAACTGATAATAAAGCTGAAAAAGGACTCAGGCAATCTGCTGGACCAGTTCTCTATCCAATATAAATCATCAACTGATGATGGATGATCAGGTACAGGAAGGAAGATCATTACCCTGTCAGAAATCCCAGATCTATGTAATCTGTTCACCAAGCCCAATACATAAAGAAAACAACTTTATTTTGACTCTTCTCATCCCTTTCAATATATTGAGTGAGGCTAGTTCCTTTTTTATCTGTGGGTGACAATGCAGTTTTCTGTTTTCTGGTTGTGTCCAGATGGTAAAGCATCTTCTGTTGAGTAAATTGGATGCCCAGCCTCGTGTTACAGTCAGACCTTTTAGCATTCAGAGTTACAGACTTTCCTCCTCTCCATCCCTCATGACTTGCTAACCTTGGTTTCTGGCTCTTCAGTTAGGGAGGAGAGAGATGCAGAAAAAAGTTCATAATTCACTGGTGCTGCAGTTAGCTGCCGTGGTGTTTTCTGGGTCTGTTGTATGTTTAAACCTGACCCTTTCATTGTTTGTTTCCATGGGTTATTCATAGAACCCTATTTCCGTCTCTCACCTGTTCTCCCCTTAATTTAAACTAATTCTCTCCTTAGTCTGTATGATCCATACACAGCCCAGGTTCCCCTGTACAACCACGTACTCTTTCGGACTGGATCTAAGACAACCCTATGCCAGCTGTCTCCAGCACGTAGCTCATCTAGGAAATGATCAGCATCCTCTATCCTTACAAATGTTCCACTCGAATGCAGCAATAGTTTTGCATTCCAGCTGGCTAACAGAACAGAAAGGTCACTTTTCTCCCTTCATTTAGATTTCTATGCATGAGTAAGGAACCAGTGCACTGTTTCACCCTCTCTCCCACAAATTTTAGGGGACATGCATGCTTTCTGAGTGGAATACTTGACAGGGCAATTTGAAATGTATCTCCCCATTTCTCTCTCTTAGTGGGTGGCTGGGGAACTTAGATCTTTCCAATAGATCTCTTCAAAACTCTTTTTTAAAAATCTTCAAAGACCTCACTCATTTATTCTTTCAATTAGGACAGATTTTTTTTTTTTAATTCCAGCACTATTAATATTTTGGATTAAATAATTAAATAATTCTTTTTTGCGAGGGGATGGCCTGTGCACTGCAGGGTGTTTGGCAGCACACTGGCCTCTACCCAACAGATGCCAGTTGCACCCTCCCCCACCCAGTGGTGACAACCAAAAATGTGTCCAGACATTGTCAAATGTCCCCTGGGGAACAGATCTTACCCCTGGTTGAGAAGTACTGAATTTGGAGAAGGAATTTTAAAATTCAACTTTCTGGTTCTCTGAAATTTAATTCGATATTTCCCAGTGGTGGTCCATTAAGAAAATAGAATTGATTGTCTTCATGTCTTAGCTAAACTTAGACAGGAAGAATCCATTTTAAAATTCTGTTCCACATACAAGAACATCTCATACTCCTAGCAGACTAGAATTTCTTTTCACTACAAGCCATTTTCTGAGCTACCATTATGCAATTTTGGGATTTGCCTAATTGTCATTCAATTGCTCCATGGTAAACTCTGTAGCTGTTGCATTTTACAAGGCCCCTCATGGCTCCTCATTCTAATGCTCTCTCTTCACTCCCAGGCACACAGCATTCATTCCCACCTTACGAAACCTCTTGCAGATTCTCAAATGAATGCCCTATTTCATGACTCTGTGCTTTTGTGGTTTTGCTCACATTATTTCCTCTGCAGGGAATTTCCCTACCCAAAACTTGCCTAGTGAATCCGACAGCTCTAAGTTCCACAATAAGTCCACTTACCATGTGATTCTCTTAATCTCCTGAGCTTCTCTGTGACACCATGGGATCCTAATATTTCTGCACTACAGAGCTTAGTGAAGAAGACTGAAATGTTCTATACCCTTCATTAAATCATGAGCTCTGTATCTTATTCATTATGTTATCCTCAGTGCCTTGCTCAGTGCCTGGGATTTGTTGACCCTTTGAATGAATGAGTGAATAAAATACATACTTCTGTACTCTGTTATCACAGAAAGCATGTCTTATGCCCAGACTACCAGAGCCTGGTGTGATGTAGGTATTCAAATGGCTTTTGGAATGGAACAAGCCCATGCAAGTGTACATTTTCAGGAAATATCTAAAGCTGTTTCCCATAAATGAGCAGTTACCACATGTAGCCTAAGCAGGTATCACTTATATTCTTTATCATTCAGTGATTTTCAAAGTTTCTTTAAAACTTGGAGCTTCACAAATATTTCCTGAGAGAAGAAAGTAACATGGGATATATCAGCAACCATATTTAGAATATTATATGGGATTCAGGACTCTTTTATCACAAAGAGGTTGAGCCTTGTCCTGGCATCAATGGATTTCTTTTAACACTTCCCTCTTCCTTGTTTTGTTTTGAATGATAAAGTTACTGGTAATGTGGAATTTCTTCATAATTTCCTCAGCGTATAGTCACAAAATTCACATTAGGGACTATAAAGAAGGAATGGGTTGGTTCCTCTCACTTCCTCCAACTTAGTATTTTCTCAGACCATTCCCATTCCAAAGTCCTATCACAATCTCTTTTAAAATTGTCTATATCCTTCAATTAGAGATATGAATGAAGCGGGTCTGGTTAGGACTAAGGCAAATCAGGCCCAAGGGTGAAGAATGATATCGACTGTGCTTTAAACTCACTTCTCTGTAAGACCAAGAGAAGAGATGCTTATTTGGTGCAGGATCTCTATTTTCTGTATCACACTACACAATTTAAGTTGTGCACTCAGCTAATTCAACACCATAATTACATGGAACTTTGAATAGGAAGTGAGATCTGGTTGGTTTGTACAGGTTAGTGTGAAATCACAATACATCCCAAAGTAATTTGGGCAGAGAATAAAAATATATTTTCAGGGTCCCCCTGAGGATTGGGAGAAAATGTGGAAATATTAAACTTCCCCACCTGGGGAACTAGTGATTTTCTCACAAGCATTGGGGACTACCAATTTAGAAGTCTGAACCCTCAATCTTGGGGTTTTCCCTTGTGAAGCTTGTTACTGCAAAGAAGAGGCAAAGCCTACCTATAATTTTGCCTAAGAGTCTCCCCAAGATAACTTCTTTTGTTGCTCAGATGTGTCCTCTCTCTCTCTAAGCCCGCTCAGTGGGTAAATTCACTACCCTTCCCCCTATGTGGGACATGACTCCCAGGGATGTAAATCCCCTTGGAAATGTGGGACATGACTCCCAGGGATGAGCCTGGACCCAGCATGGTGGGATTGAGAAAGTCATCTTGACCAAAAGGGGGAAGCAAAATGAAACAAAGTGAAGGTTCAGTGGCTGAGAGAATTCAAATGGAGTTGAGAGGTCATTCTGGAGGATATTCTTATGCACTATATAGATATCTCTTTTTAGTTTTTAGTGTAGTGAAATGCTAGAAGGAAACACCTGAAACTGCCAAACTGCAACCCAGTAGCCTTGATTCTTGAAGACAATTGTATAACTATGTATCATACACAGTGTGACTCTGTGATTGTAAAATCCTTGTGGCTCACACTCCCTTTATCCAGTGTATGACAGATAAGTAGAAAAATGGGGACAAAATTAGTTGAAAAATAAGGTGGGATCAGGTGGATGGGATGTTTCAGTGCTTATTTTTACTTTTATTCTTATTCTTATTTTTTTGAATCCTTGATTGTTAAAGATGATTATACAACTATGTAGCTTACATGGTGTGACAGTGTGATTGTGAAAACCTTGTGGCTCACACTCTCTTTAACCAGTATATGGACAGGTGAGTACAACAATGGGGACAAAAATTAAATGAAAAATGCGGGGGGGGGGGATGTTTTAGGTGTTCTTTTTAACTTTTATTTTTATTTTTATTTTTTGGAGTAATGAAAATGTTCAAAAATTGATTGTGGTGATGAATGCACAACTATATGATAGTACTGTGAATAATTTATTACACCCTGTGGATGATTATATGGTATGTGAATATATCTCAATAAAACTGAATAAAAAAAATTTAATAAAAAAGAAAAAAAAAAGTAAAGAAAAAAAAGTCTATTTACCCTAGTGAAAGGGACCTTCTTATATATATTTGGTGCTCAATAATGTTTGTTGAAAAATAACATAAGTGCATAAATGATTGAGCCAAACAGCATTAAGTGTCTCCTCTATGCCTAGCCTTTCAGATTCTTTGAAATATAAGACTTGCATCCATATTAATCATCAAGTGATGCAGTAACACAAAATTCAGCAGCTAAAAAATCAAAAAATTATTATTTCACTAAATTGTGAACTCTATGTCTTATTCATTGAGTAGCAGCTTAGCTGGGTGGTTCTGCCTGAGAGTTTATCACAAGTTTGCATCCAAGGGGTTGGCCAGGGCTGCAATCTCTGAAGATTTAACTGGGTCTGGGGGATCCGCTGTCAAGCTCACTCACGTGGCTGTTAGCAGTCGGTTTCAGCACAGCCAGGTAGGGCTCTCCATAGAGATGCTCATGATGTAACTCCCCCCAGAACAAGTGATCTGACGGAGAGCAGAGAGTGAGAGAAATGTCACAAGTCATCATCGTCATCATCATCTTCTTCACCTAGTCTTTGCTTCACACACTGTTATTTATGCCATATTTGATTTCTTAGAAGTGAGTCACTAAGTTGACACACTTAATGGGAGGGGATTAGGCAGATGCACTAATGTCAGTAGCTGGGGATCTTTGGGGGCAGCGGAGAATTAAATGTTAAAGCATGAGTTGATTATTAAAAGTTTGACTTCTAGGAGTTTAGAGAGGCTATTATCACCCCAAAGCTGGAAGGAAGAGGTAGGGGAAGTTTCCATGAAGGGAGTGGTTATAAAACACTAGATGACCAAACTTTTGTTTCTTCTTCTTCTTTTTCTCTTCCTCCTCCTCTTTTCCTTTCTCTTTCTTACCCCTTTCTTCTCTTCCACCTCTTCTTCCTCCTCTTTCGTATAGTCCTTTTTCTTCCAGGCTTTCCTCTTATTCTTTCTCACTTTTGCATCTTTCCTTCATCCTCCCTACTTCTCTTCTGCCTCTTCTTCGACCCTTCTTTTCTCCGTATTCTCTTGCACTTATTCCTTTTTATCTTATTCCACAACAACAGCTGTGGCAGAAGTGTCCCCTTCTGCCTGACATGATCAAACCCCTCGCTGTAGTTCATGTCGTTCCTTTTCTCTTTCATCACATTGCAAAGCACAACTCTGGTTCTACATTGCCCAAGTCACTTGAAACTTCTGTTTTTTCAGTAAATATTTGGTAAGTTCCTACTAATTGCCAAGGGACCATGCAAAGCACTGTGATAAGCCGAAGAAGAGAATAGTATATTCCTTGTTTTGATTTTATTTGCTTCATTCCATTTCCCATTATTTGTTGTCTGTCACCCCAACTAGAACATAAGCACCATCAGAGTAAGTCTTGACAATTTTGTTTACTGCCTTATCTACCTGAGAGTTTATCACAAGTTTGCATCCAAGGGGTTGGCCAGGGCTGCAATCTCTGAAGATTTAACTGGGTCTAAAATACTATAGGATACCTGTTAAGTATCAGTTAGCCTTTATTGAATTTGTGAATGCATGATCCCTGCCTGTACTTTTTGATGAAAGAGGCAAAGTCCATGTCAGAGACACCGCCCGAGGTGGAGGAGCAGAGGGAGAGACTTACCTTTCATCTGCCAATGCCTCTCACTGGCTGAACCTATCTGGAAACCAGCTGACACTGAAGTCTGGGATATTCTTCCAGTGATTGTTGGACCCCTTCAGGATGCAGAAGAGCCACAAATGGGTGAGGAGGAGATCTGGGGTAAACAGGACTAGGCTTGGTAAAAATAGAACCGTAATTCATTCACCTCGCTCAATGATTCATTAACATTGGAAGTTACATGCTATTTTATGGGCTTTCATCTTCTTCAGCAAGGTGTCAACTCACTGTAGTTTATGAAATATGAGAGAAATTGAACTTCTCAAGTTCCCAGGAGTACAATTCTGTTGTGTAAAATGATCTCTCTCAAAACCTGATAGCCAGAATTTGGGAATTCTACTTCAGGATGGGTACATTATCAAAGCCTACTTATATCCCCAAATCTTCACCACTGAAGTAGAACAGATTTCTCTTTCTTCATAACGCTGCTCATTTCTGTTATGAAAGCAGTGATCAGTGATCACTCTATCATCTATCCATCACCTATCTATCATCTATATAACTATCCTTCTGTCTGTCTATCATCATCTACCTATCTGTCATCTGTCTATGTATCTATCTATGTATCTGTCATCTTTCTCTCTATTTGGTTAGCTCTGTGAGGTCCTGTGGCCTCTGGTAGAGAATTACGGAATGAGGTCTCTGGGAGAAGAACCAAATTCCCTAAAATGGAGAATTGTTGAACATGAACAGTTTTCCTAGGGGCAAACAAGTTGTGTCCAAGAAATTTGAATCTTGTTTCAATTGCATGAAAAAGGTATCAATAATTATGCCAAATACATACAATTTCCCCCATAACCCATTATACTACTGAGTTGGCACACAAGATGCTCAGGGTTGATTTAAACTAGAGGTTGATATCACTTATATGAGGTTGAATTTTCATTAAATATTTCAACATCATGTGGGCCTTCAGAAAAATGGTCTATGTGTTGCTTCATTATTTTTCTTGTTTTATTAATTTTTTTCACAAAATTTTATCATGGAAACACTTAAATACACAGAAAGCTAAATAACTTTATGGTGAACACCAGTATACCTAGTACCTAGTTAGATTATACTATTAACATTTTTTTATGCTGGTGTGATCATATATCTATCCACATATTTATCCTTGAATCCATCCATGAATCCATCCTATCTTTTTCATGCAATTGAAATTAAGTTGCAGTCAATAATACACTTCCCCCTAAATATTTCAGCTTTCGTATGTTTAATTGGGAATCAGAATTATTTATAAGTTTTTTTCTTTCATTGAAACATACAATTTCTAAATATTATATGTACATTAGGTATGTTTTGAAATGCATTGCTTTTGTTGTGAAATATATTAATGACTTATTTCTAGGTAGGATCTGGAGGTACATTTGTCTGGGCTGTTCAGTGGATCAGTTTTTTGAGTATTTATCTTCTTTGCAAGGATAGGTATTGTGTCTTTATTCATCTGTATACTGTCAGTCCTGTGGAGTAAAATAAGTGCTCAAAAATGTGTTTTTCTTTCATTTTTTGTTTGGTTTTAGTTGAACTGAGCTAAGTTTGTGATTTTAGGCACCTTTTATGCAATGGAATAAAAGGAATATTTGCATAAGAAACATGTTTATATGGCTCCTAGCATGCATTTGTACAAAAACATACAATGCATTTAAATTCCATGTATGAATCTGTGACTAGACGTAGGGATGTGAATTTGTTGGATGTTTTGTTGATCTGTTAATGAGTGTGTGGGTATATGTTTGAAATATGTGCTTTGGGATATATGAGCATGTGAGTATATTTGAAATAAATGATCATTTCTTCAAGCATGTGCATTAATCTCAATTGAAGTGTGTATTTCTAAAATTTTGTCTATAATCTAAATGAGTCTCTATAATCAATGCAAAAATACACAGATTATAGTGTATATACCTGAAGTGTCAAGATATGTGATTAATGACAAGAATCGGGCAGTTGTATGGAACACATTTGCATGTATCTGTATGTATGTATGTAAAAGAGGTGGTGTGAGTGTTAGTAAATGAATAACTGAATGTGCCTAAGGGTTCATCTGTGAGGGTCTCAGAGGCCCATGAATGTGTCTGTGTGCACATCTATGTGAAGTGCACAGGCATTCCCTGATCAGGGAAGGATTAACAGAGCAATGGATATGGATGATGACATTTGGGATGATGGGGCCAAGGGCAGGATTCTCCTGGGAGCAATTCTCCTAAGGCACAATTCACTGCTCCTTGATATCACTGTTTGCTCCTTATCTCTGCAACTCCTCTCCCAACCACATACAAATGAGCCTTGGGATTCTGGGATATTCATAAATTTATAAGACGTATGAGAGTGAGCTGATGCCGCACATCTGGCCAGATCCACAGAACGATACATCTAACTACAGGGAAAAGAGGTGTCTTCCACCCAGTGAGTGTGTCCTTCTTCAGACTGTCCTTATCCAGACCTTTCTCAAACTTCAGCACTCTTATTACAGCTTCAGGCAGACTCTGAACTTACCTCCCCTCCAAACTTGAGCCAAATCTGTCCTCGTCCAAAACCAAGGATCATATAGTCTGGTGACAAAACTCTGGTCCCAATCCACAAACCCTTACACTAATAGGCTCTTGCATCAGATCTAAATTTTGTCTGCAGCGTATTCTATACTTCTTTTTTAAATCCTCTGATTTGAATTATTATCACCTCTTGGTTATGTGGCTGGAGAAAAACCACAGGACTAAATGAACTGAAGCCATTCTTCAATCTTAAGTGGATTTCAGTACTGAGTATGCCAAAGGGAT